>NW_009202190.1:0-60872 GCF_000690835.1 Fulmarus glacialis
TAAGGAAGAAATTTTTTATGATGAGCGTGCTGAAACACTGGAGCAGGTTGGCCAGAGAGGTGGTAGATGTCCCATCCCTGGAAACATTCAAAGTCAGGTTGGACGGGGCTCTGAGCAACCTGATGTAGTTGAAGATGTCCCTGCCCCCAGCAGGGGGGTTGGACTAAATGACCTTTAAAGGTCCCTTCCAACCCAAACTATTCTATGATTCTGTGATGATCTTTCAGCTCCAAGTCTGCTGTAAGGTGGAAGGAAAAAAAAGGAAAAAACAAACTTCTTCAAGTTTGTGGATTGTATTTTTTTTAAACTGATAGTATTCTAGTTTCATCTTTTTTATACATAATGTCTAAAATATTGTTTTGTGGATTATTTCTGATTCCTCGTTCTCTGCTTTTTATTTTCACAGGCTTATTTTCAAATTCAGACCTATCGCTACTGTCTTATTTAAGGTATTGTGCTACCATTTTATTAAATTATTTGGCACACACTCCATAAAAATTCATTGGAAATAACATTGGACTATGTTATATCAAGTGAGCCTGCAGCTGTATTTTCAAAGCACCAAGATTTGGAATTTAACTTTAAAGCCCCACTTGACGTGAATAACAGGTATAAATAGTTGGTTCCCCAGTTTGCTGTTTGAAAATGGATGGATACTTTCCTAAACCATTTTAAGGAAAAGCCCCAGTAGATGGTAGTGCATGACTGGATCATACACTACAGTAAGTGAATAAAAGATAGGAGGAAAATCAGTTATGGTAATGGGGAAATGGAGCTTGGAGTTATAAACCTCTTCCTTTCCCAAGCCCACATTTCTTTACCTGTTGTCACACAAGTGAAATGATTCAGCGAGGTCAATGCACTTGTCCAAAAGTCAGAAGTTATTTGCTGGACTAAATGAGGCTGGGGTCTTTTGGGTTCCATTCCACTTCTTGAAGAGCCTAAAAATACTGTGATTTGAAAGATGAAGGTGAGCTCCATAGATACACCTGTAAGTATTCCCAGTATCTGGCAAATTGGGTAGTGGGGTTGGAAAGAGAAATGGTGAGAATGGTTTCTGCGCTTTCCTTATTGTAATGTCTATTTTCTTGATTCCTTTCAGCCCACGCTGAAGAAAATTTCATTAATTAAATTTAAATGGACTCAGCTGCGTAACATGGAGTCAACCTGCTGCTCTCAGAAAACTCACAAATCACAAAACTCAGTCCATTTAATTTGCATAATTTCATAAGGTTTTAAGACATTTTCCAAACGAGGAGCAACTGGAATTTTCAGTCCTTAAAAATGCTAAACTGAAATTAATGTTGAAGAATATATGTGTTCAGTTCTTAAATATTCTTGAGGAGCTGTTGCCATTTCATGGTCAATGCCAGGATTGTTCTGCTAATAATTTTTAAGACAATTATCATCCAATAGACTTATCTGGTCTATTATATCCTCTCTAAAATAAAGATGAGTTACACTAGCTTGTGTCAGATATGGTCCCAAGGAAGGGAATGGCTGAAGGCGGTCTATCCCAGAACACCCTCCGTCTGCTTGCATTGAACACTCAGGGACTTTCAGTTTCATGTTTCCCTTGACCAGGGACTGTTAACTCCATTGAAGTACTCCGATTTCCACAAATCGATGCCAAATTGAAAAGATCGAACTAATTTTCTTTTATGATCCAAGCCTGGATTTGAGTTTAGGTCTCAAGGAAGATGAGGACATAAAGCTAATATTCTCTTTCATTCTATTTTCAATTGCTTTTTGTTTCATCTTAGCTATCCTGTGTCTTACTCATAGATTTATGTTACAGGTTTAGGTCACTTCCAGAGTTTTACATCTGGACATAAAATTTTGCTATAAAACAGTAGCAGTCACAGGAAAGCCTGTTTTAATGTCACAACATAAAAGCTGCATATATTATTTTAGGTTCAGAGATAAAATGAAGGCTGGTGCTGTGAATCTGTGTTACAGTAAAAGAGCAAATGAAGAAGTTACAGCTTGTTCTGGTGTCATATGAAACAACAAAATAGACAACTGAGCTGAGGATTTTAATTTCAATTTCTGGGAAGCTTTTCCATTTCAATATATGTGGAGAATGCAGGGCATTCCTTGCTTCTGTCTGACTGCACTCTAACCTAAACATTTAAGAGCATTGTAAGAATAGAGAGAATGGAATATTAATTTATTTATTCATTCATTCCTGTAATACTTTTATTAAACTAATGTGCAGACACCACTGAGGAATATGCTGCATACCTTTCCACATTCTTATTGAGATTTTTTATATTATGTACACCTGCCCATCATATTCAAGTTGGTGTGAAGGGAGATGCATCTTAATAGATGAACAGCTGAATATCCAAGATACTACACTGGAAATGGAAAGATTCCTTGTGAAGCTTGTTAATTTGTCTAAAAACTCTAATATTGATATTGTGATTTATTGATAATGGTTTCATTGCATATCCTGAGCAATACTTATTTTGTACATTCCAGTCATTAGACTGACCATAAGTGACTTCTTAAAAAATATGTTTACAAAGGCTTTTGTAGATAAACATGAAATGGTATCATACTAAATAAAAAGCATCGAGACTAATGGTGTAGGATGTACATTCTGTTTTCTATGTTCCTCAACTAATGTGCTTACAGAAAGGATTTTCTCCAAAGGTTTTATCACAGCCATAGCCATAGGAATATGCACTCAATGTGCAGCTGTTTGGTGTGATCTAAGAAATGAGTTTATCTTGTGGAGTGAAATGTATGAAATGATTCCCCCAGGTTTATGGCTTTCTGTGATCCCACATTTAAAGAAAACAAAACAAAACAGTTCCCTCTGTAGCTGACCCCACATTTTAGTAGTAATAGTGATTAAAAAACCCCTGAACATGCCTAATTTCATCCAGCCCCACTTTCAGATGTGTTACCCTAAAAACCAAATTGCCCTGAAGTAATCCGACTATTTTCTTCTTCACACCTCACAGAGTAAATAAAGAAAAAGAGAAGACCTGCTCCAGTTCCTACATAAGGGCCTCTGGATTTGTATTATGACAGTTAAGATCCTAATGCAAGGGAAGATCATACGGAGGCATAAATAGAGCTGTCATTTTCAACTAAGGTGAAGTTGTTATGTGCTGGTTCAACGATGCAATTCAATAATTAAAATGATTATAAAACAAGTGGTGTTCAACAGCACATAAAATCTGCACATCAATCATTCAGGAAAGGGAATCAATTAAACCACTTAGTGAAGTATAAGACAGAATATTAAAGTTTTAAAGGTATGTTATAGAGGCTGTATCCCTCTCTCAGGTTTCTTTTTTGTAACACAATTTAAAAAGAAGGAGTTGAAGAAGGAATTAAAGAAGATTCACTGTGAACTCTGAGGTTCTGTAGAGAAATTAGTGATCCTAAGTACTTTGTGAACTGTGTTTGCTACAGTGGTATCTCATTGATTTTTCTTTTTTCAAATAACAACTGAGAAGTTTGATGTCTAAATATGATGTCCTTAATTTATATTAAAAAAGGATTTAGTCTGACTGTTTAACTGAGCCTAATCATAGCAATTAGAATGTCTTAGATATTTGAAATAAGCAAGAAAACTAGAATCAGTGGTATTTCCTGGTTTCAGTCATATTTAAAGAAGCATTTATTTTTGTATTTCAGGTCTTCTGCTTCAGTTGTGATCAGAAGGAACAAAGGAAAAAAACCCAAGTGCAGTAAACTATTTTTAAATCTTAAGAAAGACTACCTTTGAAATTAAAATGGAAATTAAATGAATGAAATTAAAATGGAAATGCCTTCAGCTTTTACTGTTGGAAGACCAGTGCACTCATTGTTTCCTGTTATTTAGGCTGCAGTTCTGTTGGTGATGGTAGCCCACAGAAAGAACAAGGCTCACTGACACCAATAACCATTCCTGAAATGCAAGAATAATAGACACTCTTAAGATGTTACTAGTGCTCACATAATTCTTAATTTGGACCTAAATTTTGCTCATTTTCCCCAATTTTTCCTTTCCCTGTTTTTAACAGTGATTCAAGGAGTGTTTCATAACATAGTTATTACTAGGCATAATAAATACAAAATGCCTGGCAGAGTAACAATCATGTCATTGCAAAGAACATGAATAGCTGCTATATCAATAACCCTCTAGCATACTTAATGGAAATAATGTTCAGGACTATAGTACTGGTAGTGTCTGAAAATGGCATAGTTGAACACCATGGAAGGAGGTAGAAGCCATATTTTGTTCGACGAGCAGTCTTAGTCCGTAATGTCTGCCTTAGAGATCAGCTCTCCCCTTGTACAGGACTGCAGAGGCCAAGCTCAAATTATGTGTCTTAGTACAAGAGGGAAGTGGGTCAGGGCCAGCATATTCTCAGTTTCAGAGAACTGATTCTCCTTGACTTCTTTTATCCTACAAAATCCATCTAGTTAACTGCAATGGGTAGAACAGAGAGATCTGTTTTCTTAGTCACAGAGAGAACTGAAAAGGACCTTTGATTTGTGTTTCTCCCTCTGCTGCTATTCTGCCCTCAATATAATTTTTTTTTTTTTTTTCTACTATATATGTTAAAAGACTACCATTCTGTACTGGTTTTGGCTGGGATAGAGTTAATTTTCTTCACAGTAGCTCATATAGTGCCATGTTTTGGATTTGTGCTGAAAAGAGTGATACAACACAGGGATGTTTTAGTTACTGCTGAGCAGTGCTTACACAGAGTCAAGGCCTTTTCTGCTTCTCACACCACCCCACCAGCGAGTAGGCTGGGGGTGCACAAGGACTTGGGAGGGGACACAGCTGGGACAGCTGACCCCAATTGATCAAAGGGATATCCCAGACCATTTGACATCACACTCAGCAATAAAAGCTGGGGGAAAGAAGGAGGAAGTGTGGATGTTTGGAGTTACAGTGTTTGTCTTCCCGAGTAACCATTGCGTGTGATGGAGTCCTGCTTTCCTGGAGATGGCTGAACACCTGCCTGCAGATGGGAAGTAGTGAATGAATTCCTTGTTTTGCTTTGCTTGTGCATGCAGCTTTTTCTTTACCTAATAAACTGTCTTTATCTCAACCTATAGTTTTCTCACTGTTACCCTTCTGATTCTCTTCCCCCGTCCTGCTGGGGGGGAATGAGCAAATGGCTGTGTTGGGCTGAGCTGCCTACCAAGGCTAAACCCACAACACATTCATAACTTGAGAAAACATACATACAGCTGTTTCTGCTTCATGTATACTGGTCCTTTTTCCTCTTTGTCTTTACAGGACACTTTCGCTGAGTGCAGTGCAGCTGTGCCCAGTGCTGTAGGGGGAATGGTTCTTGTCATGGTTTAACCCCAGCCGGCAAGTAAGCACCACACAGCCGCGCGCTCACTCCCCCCACAGTGGGATGGGGGAGAGAATCGGGAGGGTAAAAGTGAGAAAACTTGTGGGTTGAGATAAAGACAGTTTATTAGGTAAAGCAAAAGCCGCGCACGCAAGCAAAGCAAAATAAGGAATTCATTCACTACTTCCTGTTGGCAGGCAGGTGTTCAGCCATCTCCAGGAAAGCAGGGTTCCATCACACATAACGGTTACTCGGGAGAAAAAACACTGTAACTCCAAATGTGCACACTTCCTCCTTCTTTCCCCCAGCTTTTATTGCTGAGTGTGATGTCAAATGGTCTGGGATATCCCTTTGATCAATTGGGGTTAGCTGTCCCAGCTGTGTTCCCTCGCAACTTCTTGTGCACCTGGCAGACCACGGGAAGCTGAAAAGTCCTTGACTTAGTGTAAACACTTCTTAGCAACAACAAAAACATCAGTGTGTTATCAACATTATTCTCATACTAAATCCAAAACACAGCACTATACCAGCTACTGTGAAGAAAATTAACTCTATCCCAGCTGAAACCAGGAGAGTTCTTCACTTCACACTATAGTGTCCTCCATATGTTGGCAAGCCAGTGTGCTGCACCTGGCTGACTGAGAGTGTCAGCTTCATGCCACAGTAGCCAGCAGCAGCCCATGACCTTTGATTCTTTGCTAATACTTCTTAACACCTTCCAGACTTGCAGGCTAACCTGAAAGGAAAATAAATAAATAAGGATAAATTGCTGTGTTAAAGCACATCGTTAAGAACAAAGAAGCAAATAAATGGTTGGCCCTTTAAGTTATGGATTTTTTTTTTTATTCCTCCGTTTAAACGGGAGAAATTAGCATAGTAAATGCTGTTCTGCATGGGAACTATTCTTCTTTTTAATAAATATTCTGGGAATAGTTTTATACATTTTGCAAGCTTGAAGTCCCCAGGTTATAAATCATCAATGTTCCATATGGCACAGGCATGTTTTAAACTGCGTACCCACTGGAAAAATCTGTATATTGTTTTTCTGAATGTTTTTCCCTTGCCTCCTAAATTTATAAATCATATTGTCACCTTCCTAAGTTGTTTATTTTCCAAATTTTTATCTGTCTGCAGGGGCGGGGGGAGAGGGGGGGGACAACAGATATCCTGTCTTTTCTTATAACTGTGCTATTTAAGCTGGTACAAGTGATGGAAGACTTACACTGTATTAAGAATTCAGCTCGGTTTTCAGATTGCCTGTATTGCTGTTGAATGCCTTTCCTTAAAACAAGTACAAAGAGTGTTTGATCGCCTACCTAAAAATAGTGCCTTTTAATGGAAAGTATGAGATGCTGAACCTGCACAGAGAGTGTGGGAAGCAGCTGGGGCTGTGCTGGCCTGCATGCAGCCACAGAGGATGCTATCAATAGTAACCTGGGTGATTTGGTCTGATCCCAGATGATTAGGCACTTATGACAGTCATGACCCCTACTAAGTTTAAGCTCTCCTTCAGCAAATGACCTTCAGGATGCCCTATAGTAGAAAGCCTTTCAATACTACTTCTGAAAAAAGCAAAAGTTTGCACTGATTATTATTTTAATTTAACAGCTTTACATTTAATAAAATGCTCAGACTGCAGATTAACGCTTGACATAATTATCATTTTTCTGTCCCTTCAAAAGGATACACAGATTGAAAAGGTCAATATATGCTTCACTGAAGTACCACGCAGCTATTATGGCATTACTCATACAGAGTACATTGCTGTATCATACATGCTCTCTCCAGCTTCCCCTTGCTGCACTAGACCCCTCTGCTTTCTTGGTGCATGAGTTACAGCAGCTCTCAATTTAGAATTTTGCTCCTGTTCTCCTGTATAACATACCCCACTTCTGGAAGTGGTTCAGAGGTTCATCTTAATGATTTTATCACATCTCATTTTATGGATTTGAATCACGTAGAAGAATATGTGCTATTTTGATGGTAAATAGCAAGAACATAAACCAAATATATCCTATTACACTAGTCAGAGATTCCTTGGGAGAGGGGATTGTCAGCTTGATGCAAGTCATAGACATTGGACTACTCTATAGTAAACACAGCCATCAAAATCATACTGACGTCCAGCTTCAGACTACTTTGCTGAGTACCCCTCAGAACAACGGCAGGTGCCTTTCATCTTTCCCCCGTTGATTTCCCTGGCTGATCATGTGAATTTGAACCCATTTACTTCCTAGCAACTTCCTAAAATCAGTAGCAAATTATTATTTGCATGAACAGTGTCACTAAAGTTAACAGTGCTACCACTGCTACCGCAAACAGGAGTGAGAGCTTTGTAGTCCAGCCTAAAGCTGAAAAAGGGAGAGATAGGTGAGATACATAAAAGCATATGGTCTGAAACGATGTAGGGAGTAAGCTGCCAACTGATTCCATGAATTAAAAATAAATAAATACTATTTTCCCTGACTCCACCTCTTACTTGTGTGCCAAGGTGTAGGATCTCTCACAGTTCATGACTGTCATTAACAAGTGTTTCTCCAGGAAAACAAACCCTCCCCATCCCCAGGTCCCAAACGTTAGAAACTTGAGTAATCAAAAAATTCCTCACAATTCTACAAGAAAATCAGGATAACAAAGACTCAAACATCAGTGGGGAAAAGTTGGATTGATTAATGAATCTATCTGTAGTACCTTTTAGATTGAGATGGGAATGGTCACATGAAAGGCACACTCTTTTATTTTGTTGTAAAAATAAACACTGTGGTAACAGAAGGTGGTGACTGAAACAAAGAGAACCTGGAAGCTCAGGAGGAAATCTTTATGCTTGTATTGGGTCTGGCTGAGATGGAGTTAATTTTCCCCGTAGCAGCCCTCATAGTGCTGTGCTTTGTATTGGTATCTAGAAAGGTGTTGACAACACACCAGTGTTTTGGCTACTGCTGAGCAGTGCTTGCACAGCATCAAGGCTCTCTCTCCAACATTCCCCCCTCACCAGTAGGCTGGAGGTGAGCAAGATCTTGGGAGGGGACATAGCCAGGACAGCTGACCCAAACTGACCAAAGAGGTATTCCATACCATATGACACCTGCTCAGCAACACAAGTTAAGAGCAGGGGGCGGGAGGAGGCATTCGTTATTATGATGTTTGTCTTCTGGAGCAACTGCCACACGTATTGAAGTCCTTCTTCCTGGGAAGTGGCTGGACATCACCTGCTGATGGGAAGTAGAGAATAAATCTTGTGTTTTCCTTTGCTTCTGCGTGCAGCCTTTGGTTTTGTTTTATTAAACTGCCTTTATCTTGACCCACGAGTTTTTTTTATCTTCTTTTCTCCCCCGCCCTGTTCTGCTGGAGAGGGGAGTGGTAGAGCAGCTTGGTGGACACCTGGCGTCCCACCAAGGGACAAGATCAACCCACCACAGTGTCGTAAGCAAAAAATGTCACAGAATAATAGGGAGTGGAAATAAAACCCAGGTAGAAGTGAAGAATTCATAGTCTACCTAAAGAACAATAAAGCTAGAGAGGGAGAACACTTCTACCTTGGAAATAGAAAGAAATCTATAATGAAATTAAAGTACATGAAAAGGTGTACACTTCATACGGAAAAAAGCAACAAATCTACAGGTTCATATGCTCTAAATGATATAAAAAGTCTTATGTTAGGAATAATAAGGTGATCTGAAAACAAAAATCTCTTATTTCTAGGCTACCACCAGTAATTTTAAGACTATCACTAGACTTTTTAGTATATACTCTCCTGTTAATAGTTCCTGAGTGAGTGAATGAATAATGTGTACTAGTAAAAAAAAGAAAAAAAAAACAAAACAGAAAAAAAGGTAGGTCCTTACCTCTTCTGTTTCCAAACCTTCATTTTTGTGGATTTCAGGAGAACTCTAGTCAGATGTGTATCTGGAAAGGATCTTCTCCCTGAAAGGGATGAAAGGAAAGACACCAACCCAAGAATTATATAGGTTGGAACAAACCACCTGATCAGTGAAGCAATATTGCACATTTTCCCACCCATCTTGTATTTATGCTACCTTTGATGTCACTAAGCCAACAGGGATGGATAAGCCCCTTTCTGCTTCCCAAAAACATGCTCTCTGTAGGCAAATGCATAGGTTACAGAGGCTCTGACAGTGGCTGGTTCCTGTGCATAATCATAGTGCTTTGTTATTACAGGGGATTATTTCAGTGAAGAAGCCAAAGCTAAAAGGTTGATCTCCCTAGATCCGGTGACCTGGCAGTGGTAATCTTTGAATAGTTTCTAATCAAACCAGTATTAACAGCATGGAGCAGGTCTATACTGTTACTGGAGGTCATTTGCACTCTCTCTGTGAGTACTTTGCACTCTCAGCTTCCCCTGTAGCTAGTGAAGGTACACCAGTGGCTAGGCAGCCCAGTGCTCAGACTATTTTACCTGCACTCTTGATCTCAGCAAACTCCAGACTATGCCTGTGGCTTTACTTCCTAAAACTGGGTCTAATTTTTTCAGCTCTTGGTGTTACTTGGATTCTTGGCTTTATTGCACCTCTTCTCTAGCTCCTCATACAGTCCAATGGCAACTGGATGTTCAATTAGCTAGCACAGGGCTCTCTGTTGGCTACATGCTTTGAAGAAGGCAAGCAATAATTGCTAAGTGATGTACTGATTCCCTTGTGTGATTCAGATTCCCTTTCATTTGAGCTAAAATAGTATTTATTGAAGGGTGCTTGATTATTTGCTCTAAGAAGGACCAGAAAGTTAAAGTGACTTGAAATAAAAGTTGTCCAGTCTTCTTGTTGAATACAGAGAAAAAGAATAGGGAAATAATCATGCTGTGTAGTACATGCACATTTGAAAGAGTTTGTCTTCCTTCATCTAGGATTTCAAATATACTTTCAAAGAAAAATTTGCGTAAAGCTATATACAATGACTAAACTTTCCACCGTGGGAGTTTCTTTAATCGTGTTGCTTTTAACAGCTCTCCTTCACTTTTTTGGTGGATGATTGAATTACTGTTAGGGTAAATGAAAGAAAGAAGAGGATTATCTTGCTGGTATAGAGAACACATGGAGATTTGTGCGTCTAGGAATTTTGGTTCAAAAGTCACATGGTCTATTTGGGGTCCAGTATTTTTCATTGCAACACAGAGCTTTACCTTGCTTAAAATGGCATAGTAGTAGTATGGCATTCTTAGTTATAGGTAATGTCTGTATTGGTAATGCAGAGGATGAAGTCTCTATGACTATTAACCTACTTCCTTCCCTGAAATATGCTGTAAATTATATACAATTATTTAAGATAATCTAGCCCCAATTGCTTGAGATTAGCTGGTATTGATTTACAAATAGCAAGAGAAATCATACTTACGGTACACCCATGTGCTTGTGTGATATAGCCTTCCTTCTGAATCAGAGAATAGGTTCTTCTTTTTATTAAACAGTTTCTCTTGTGGACAGAAAATTACTCTCTGCAGAACACCATCACAGCTGTGAGTCTATCTGCAGTTGGATAGAAGTCTGCTCTGCCAGATAAATGGCGAGGCCTGAATAGCCCTTTTGTGTTCAAAAACTCTTCTGGGTGGAATATGGAACAGATTTTGAACAGGAAAGGAAAGTATTTCAGGCCAGATGGTTAATCTGATGGAGCTGTATTCTGACAGAAGGAAAGAGTAGTATTGTGTAGTTTAGCAGTTATGTCAGGGAGAGAAGAAAGCCACTCTGCTAAGTTAATGGAGATCCATGATTGTGCTGGACTCTAGGGTAATATGACAGTTCCTAATAATATGTAATGGGAAATTGCTAATGTAGTATGATAAAGTTTTCATGCTGTTTTACTGTTTCAGCATTTCCTGAGTGGAAATGGCTGAGATCATATTCTTGCAAGCAATTCCTTATTAATTGAAGGTTGTATTTGTATCTGCATATATGTGATCTGGATTTGGTTGACTTAATCTGTTTTTGTACTTTTTTTATAAGATGTCTCTCATCTATATGAAATCTGGAGAGGTGTTTCCTTTCAAATTGTGGAGCTAGAAAGGGTTGATTCATTCTGTGGAAAAGATTGAAACTGAGATTACCAGCTCCTATTATAGTGTGTCTAACTTGTCACCAAATGCAATCATTTAATAATACTGGATTGGGGATCAGCAATTTATTAAAGAGCAAAACCCAGTGTAAAGGCTGATTTAGCATGTCAGATAAAAGGGCTAAGGAAGCCACAGCATCTAGGGTGAGGCAACAGTGAAAGGCAGCAACAGCTCACTCCTGCTGAGATCCACATTTCTTGCTATCTGGGCCTCTCAGAAAGGCTGATACACTTGCTGATAAGACACTGTGGTTTCTGAGATGCAGTATTTTCTGGTCCTCACTGAGATTACTCTTTGACCTCTTTGATGTCTAAGTTAAGAACGAAGTATGCAGTCTGGCATGCTGCCCTCAAAAGATTGCCAACTTTCTCATCAGAGTGTGGTCCTTGAGAAATCAGGACCTAGTTTACATGTTGGTGTTTTATTAGTACAGAAAATGAATGTAAATCTGAAAATAAAATGTGTGAATAACAGGTTTCATTGCAGCATCATAATAGAATTTTGATGAGAAAGCTTTACAGATTATATTTGGAATATGTCTGTGGTGAATACTCAAGAAAGGGATTTATTTACAGTATATTTAGGCAGTTTATGGAAGTTCTAATTAATCTCTTCATCTTTAAATGTGATCTATGATCTTGAAGGCAGAAGTCATTTGAGAACACTGTATGACATATACTATGGTAGCACTCATTAAAAAAATTAATTTCAGTGTCTCCTTTCAGTGTCTCACATCTAAGCATGTAAGTCTCGTTCTTTTGACATGTGACATGAGTCATTGGAATAAGAATTGGGTAAGAAACAGAGATGAAGGGACAGAAGTTTGTTAGTATGCAGATACAACTTAGAAATATAAAAAAGATAAGATGTAAAGAAATCTGGAAATGTAGACATCAGGTTTTTGAAAAGCACCTCAAACTTAATTCTGTGAATATATACTTATTAACTGAAATAGGGATAGGTGAGTAAATTTTAGCTCTTCTTTCAGATCGTACTTCAAAATTATCAAAGTATTTAATTGAAATAAGCAGACTTTTTATTTTCCACATCTGATAGACACATAGATTACTCATTCATACAGTATTTGCAGAACCATAGCATAACTCAGGTGAGAAAGGACCTCAGGAGATCTCTAGTCCAACTCCTGGCACAAAGCAGGGTCAGCTATGGGATCAAGACCAGGTTGCTCACAGCTTTATCCAGCTAGGTCCTGAAAACCTCCAGTGATGGAGAATGCACAACATCTCTGGGCACAACCTGCTACATTGCCTACTACATGGAGAAAATGTTTTTCCTTATATCCAGTGGAAACCTCTCCTATTTTCAACTTATGCCTGTTGTTACTTGTCTGCCCACCATGCACCACTGTGAAGATCTTGGTGTATCTTCATTGAATCTTCTTGATGACCTCCTCATAGATGCTGGTGGACTGCTGCTAGGTCCCCCTGAAGCCACTTCTTCTCTAGGCTCAGCAAACCACATTTCCCCAGCCTCTGTTAATGAAGCAAGTGCTCCAGCCCCCCCACTGTCTTGGCAGCCCTCTGCTGAACTCACTCCATTTTATTAATATCTGTCTGGCATCAGGGAGACCAAACCTGGATGCAGTATTTAGATGTGCTCTCATGAGTGCTCAGTACAGGTGGGTAACCCCGTCCCCCAGTCTACGGGCTGTCACCCTGTTAATACAGCCCTGGAAGGTGTTGGCTTTCCTTGCTGCCCAGGTGCACTGCTGGCTCATGCCCAGCTCACTGTCTGCCACCATGCCCGGGGCATTTCTGCAGATCTGCTCCCCAGCCAGGCAAGCAGCCCCCATCCTGTATTGCTGCAGGGGGTCCTTCCTTCCCAGCTGCAGGACCTGATGTTTGGCCTTGTTGAATTTTGTCAGGTTCCTGTTGGCCCATTCTTCCAGCCTGTCTGGATCACTCTGAATGGCAGCCTGCCCTCAGGCATATTGACTGTTCCCTAAATTTAGTGTCATCTGCAAACTTGGTGAGACCACAGTCCATTGCCTGCTCCAGATCACTGATAAAGGTATTAAACAGGACCCATCTGGTTGTCCATCCATCCAGACTGTGATGTCCTAACATGATTATGTGAACACTATGTGAGGCAGTGTCTTGCTACAGACAAAGTAAACGACTTCCATTCCTCTCTCTTTATTTACAAGTGCTCGGTATGGTTGCAAGGGTATATGCATTTTTCTTCAGTCAAACTCTCTAGAGTGATCATTTACAGAAATTTCTCCACTGATCAGGAAAAGTTACTCAGAGACCAAATCAGAGTTATTAAACTACTAAAATTATGTGCAACCTGCTCACAATTCTTAAGCTGTTGATCATAACAAGCCTTTTCACTGGGAAGATCCAATAAGAACCAAATACAGAGGAATATATACATAATATAGTCCAGATGATAAACATTGTTTTTGTGACCTTTCTTCCACACATATATTTTGCATCTTAAAACGGACTTGTCAATAAACTTGTATTCAAATATGAAAGAGATGAAAATTTAGGTGTCTTTATTTCTGGCATTTGGTTAAGGCTCATCTGTAGTGCCACAGGATAAACTGTAGGTGTATGAAAAGCAGTTACTCAAAGGAGGTCTATGTGAAGCGGTTACTTAAAGGACTGCAGGCATTTTTGATGCTTGTGCCACTGTAGAAACTTTAGTGAAAAGGATATCCTCAGACATTTATAAGATTGTACAAGATGCTTTTATCTTCTCAAATGCACACTGACATTTTATTATTTTCTTCTAGTTGTGCTGGTTTCGGAGTAGCTCCTCTGAAATGTGCTATTATATCTATGGAACTTTCTCAATAAGGTTGGTTTGCTATAGATTTAACACATATTTTTGAATACAGAATAACGTCAGACTGGCATCCTTTGTAGAGCGTAATAATTATGTTATTAATGGCTTATAGTTGAGTCAATATTGCTTCTAGAAGCCATTATACGAAGTCCATAACCTTGCAGCATAATCTTCAAAGAGGAAAAAGAATGCAATATACCTAATGTAATTATCAGTAAAAATTCTTTAAGTGCTTGGATTACCAGGTATAAGGTTATGGTATGATGGGAGCCTTGGGGAACTGGAGATAACTGTGTGGTCAAAATGGTTCTGATCTTAGGTAAGCTGTTAATTTATTATCATAAGTTAATTTATTAAACACTTCAGCAGTTGTTTAATGAGCTGTCTAAAGTAAAGAGACGAATGCTACCAGCAGCAAAATATTAATAAATCCTATGTACAGAAAGGATTTTAGACCATTATTGAGTCTTTCCTCTTCTGGGTAAGGGTTTTTATTTTCTCATGTGAATTGCTCTTGCTACACACTTCCTTTCAAACACAAGACATGAATAGTACTTAAATCACAAATAGCAACAGAACATTGAGTTTTATGCATTTATATGACAGGGCTCTCGCTGTGCTTTCGTATTGAGGTTTTTGACATTAACTGTATCAAGTATATCAGCACAGTGGTTATGTTTCTGCTGCCAAAATGCAGCTTTAGAACTGTTTAAAAATGTAGGAAACCCCCATCATCCTCACAGAAACCTTGCCTATATTTATTTATATCCAGACAGAGGAAGCAGAAGGTTTGCCAGACACTGACAGATGCAGACACAGGATTCTCCACACAGATTCGGAATGGAGGTCTATTATCCTGTTCCTGGCAGTGGCCAGTACCACCTGTTTAAAAGAAAGATGAGAGAAAACAAAAGGAGATGACAGTGTTTTTTGGAAGAAATATTTTTCCCCTAATAGTCTAATACTTCCTTCTATGCCAGCAAACAGCCTGGTGCATAGAGGCTGAGCTGTGGCTACTGTATCCAGATGACAGTGGAAGGCTTATGTATGAGGGTTAAAAGATGAGAGGGAACCTGTGATCTTTGAGAAGATCCTACAGCTGAAATTTAACCTGTAACTACAGCTACAAAAGGCTGGACCATTTTAATGAAGGATACTTTGTGCTTTGGTGTATGAGAACATGTCTACTAAATTCCTGGTTAGGTTTTTATTCTGCTATAACCCATGTCATTATTATAATATTTTTACAAATTTGATCCTTTTCTGGAGCCCAAGTGTTCTATTAGCATCAGCAATAACTTGTAGCAGGAGGCTTCATAGTTTAATTGCTGTTGGGTGAAAAGGTTTTTCTCTTACCAGATTGATGTTTCAGCCTTTCATTTTTATATAATCCCCTTGTGTTCTTCTTTCATGAAAAAAGGGTACTTAGCAAAACCCCATCTAATTTCTCTGAACTATTAATTTAATTTGCTTTCATTCTGTCATTTTTCTTCTTGTCATTTCTAGAGGAAAATTGTCCCTATTTTCCTTTTTTTCCTGCTTCTTCATTTGTGTTTCTTTTTACACGACCCCTCTATTTATCGATGTTTTTTTCTTGAGTCATGATGACCAGAGAAATTAATATGGTAATTGCCTTTGACTTTCATTAGTAAAAAAAACAAGTGCTATGTCCTGTTGTGAATAAACAAGCTGATTGAAGAGACTTACCTGCATGATTCCAGTTATATATCATAGGTAGCAGATCTGAGATTACAGGAAAACCCAGCAGTTTTGCTCTGTACTTACTAAGATCAGGATTTCTCACTGTCTACATGCACCTATTTATGACCACATAAAGATGCTAGGATTTTAAGGTGTCAACGTCTTTGTAGCCTTTGGAATAACTTGTGAGATGCTGATATGAAAATGTCGATACCAAAATGTGGTATCATCAGAAGGAAGATACTTATTTTTAATTTTTTTACCTTTTCAGTGACACCTGTTTGTACAGTAAATGCTTTCCAAGCACATGAAAGCAGGCTGTGCTCCAAACAGAGGTATGATGTATACCACCAGACTTCCATGTGTGTTTCACATGGGAGTAACTCTAGGGGATTAGATCAGTGTGGAAAATTAAAATTGTGCATCTATTTATAACATGGAAGCCCATTATTTACCTAGTTAAATTGTTTTATTTCAGAAGATATTTATGTAAGAATCCATTGATATTCTTGTCCATGCAAATTTCAGTTTTATTCCTTGGTCTATTTCAGTTTATTCATATTAGTCTAGTTTTTCTATGGTTATGTAGTTACTTAAATATTAACAATAAAAAGGGATACAGGACAGTCATATTAGTCCTTTGTCTATTAAAATAATTGGTGCAGAGTTGAAATATTTAAATTTTTACAACACTAACACCCGGTTAAGCACTGAAACACAACATTTGTTAAAATTGATTTATGTGTATCTATATATTAATAAAAATAGGTTTTTCATAACATAAATAATGCAAAAATGACATAAATTCCTGATTAGTCATATGTACAGCTTTATCTTACGTGGCAGAATGCATCAGCTGTGGTTTTCCTACATGTCTTTTTCTTGCTGGGGTAGAACATGTCTTTGAATCTTTTTCAGGGCTCGTTATATTGATATGAATAAGTGAGAATTTTCAAGGTTAGCATAGCAAAACCTTTTTTGGGGGCTTATCTTTCTTTACATAAGCATGTGGATAAAATATGTGTAATCTATAAAATATTTTATACTTATCATTGTAAGGCTTCAGTTAATTGCTCTAGACCTAGATGTGTGAATCTCCAATCCCTTCCAGATAAAAAAAAGTGTGCTTTTATGGCCCAACTGCAAAGTTCTGCAAGTATTTAGCAAATATTATATGACCCAACAGTCACTGGTCTGGGAGAGAGGAGCATATTAAGTCTTTAATCATGAGAATGTACACATTTGTATTTCAGCCAAAACTAGTAATGCAGAATATTTTGTTTAAATTTTTGATGGGTTGAATATTTTGGTGGGGGTAAAAGGACACCATCAGACCACACTACTCCTCATGTTAAAAAGTTTATGTTCGATAAAAATTTCAACTTTTGAGGTAGCATTATAGTCATGGGTTAGCAAAGAGTCCTATTTTTATTTGTATTTGGAATATTGATAGGTAATCCAAGAAAAGTTTGATTTATGAGGGTTAAATGAATTTTAACATGAGTTTATATTTATCTGAAAGACTGTGAAATTCACAGGGAACAGAAATCCTAGGGAAGGTATGCAATACTAAGTGACTCAGGGAATGAGTAACATAGCATAGCACAACATAACTGCCTTAGGAAACTGCTTTAAATAATGATTAAGATGAAGATAAGCTATCTCAGTGAATTTGTACCAAATCAGGACATAGCTGGAGAGATTTGATGATGTATTATCTAATATAAAAAAAAAAAAAATCCTCTTAGGTGCTTGATAGGCAGCTTATAATATTCTGTATAACATTGCCCATAATGATAAAGTATGAGACTCTTTAGATTGCAGCCACATGGGAACAACCATTGATCTAATACTTGTGATGACAGTGATATTATCACTGTGTGTACCAGATGGAGGCATGTTCAGCATTTGGAGCAAGGTCAGGAATCTTGGTAGTAAAAATGCTGGGTCAGCAATAATAGTTGTAGTATTCACTATCCTTTTTACAGCTTCATTGGGTTCTACATATGCAGTGACTGCAACATGTAAAGCTCTTTTCTTCATTCATAACACATTTTTAATTTTGGCTTAAATATTTTCACTGCACTTTTTGTTATTAAAATATTTTGTTAAAAGCAAAAAATTATAGAGGAATTTATAGATTCGATTTAATATTTTACTTCTTTTATAATTTTGGCAAATATTTTCCAAAAAGAGAATTCTTCCAAGTAATATTGTTCCTGACTGATACTGAAATATTTATTTTGACACTACATGACATACTTTACTACATAATTATTGCATTATGAAAAATTAATTATTCAACATCTTCATATCAGAGTTTTGATTCCAGAAAAATAGTGTCCATAGTGTGGGCTAGGAATACATTTTTGAATGTTCAGGTTATAAAAATGCCACGATTTGACCAGATCTATTGCCATTTTAAACATTGTGGACCATTGTAGGAACTGCATGACTATTACAACACTTTCTAAATGGTGGGTTACTGTACTTTCATTAGTCTTTAATTCCTTTGATAACATAGTATTCATAATAAAATTCATATTAAAAAAAAAAACCAACAAACTTTTGTGATGATTTATCCTGCTTGGCTCAGGAAGTGATTATTATCTCATATATACGATATTGCCTCTGAGAAGCATTTGATAGTACACAAATCCACAGTGAACTGAATAACTTTAAGCTTGTCAAGTCAAGAAGATTAACTATTCTCAGTTTGATTAGTTAAGCTCTGTATGATGCTCCTACTTGGGTCTGGGAATATACTTAGACCGGGCCACAGGGAAGGAAACTTGCATAGTAATCAAGCGAAAATTTATTTTCCTTCCCTAAAAATTACATTTACCTTTTTCTGTTACATTACCTTCTGAATTTGTTTTCTGGGATTTTAATATTTTCAACGGCTTGGTTTTTATTTGCTTATGAGAAAAGATTTTTGTTTTGTTACTGATGATAAATTAGCTGTTACCAAAGCTCTGTTTTTGGAATTGTTCCTTACAAAACCAGGAATTTTCTTTGTTCAGTGCATTTAGCATCCTCAGTAACGCCAATGGTGTGTACAGAACAGTTATAACAGGATGACACCTACATGTGATTTTGTCTGGCATCTTTATAACAGTGTGTCACTTGTTACATGTGTTTGATCATGCAGACCTACATGTGTATCAACAACATGGAGGAAGACAAAAGATTTCAGATTTAGAAATAATTTGTCTTCAGAGCCAGACTAGCTTCACTATATGGATGTTGTAGTACAGATTTGAATTGTAGAAATGAAATGAGAATAAGACTAGTACACAGGGTTTTTTGCTGAAAAAAAAATTTCAGAAGCTTTGAAGTTTTTTACCTTGTTGCCCTCTGACCTGTTAGCTCTCAATGTAACTCAAATTTTCAAAATTTATTTTGGCTCTGGACAGCCATGTTTTTAGATTTACAGAAGGTATTCATTTTCAAAGATGCAGAACTACACGCCATGACAATGCCATTTATAGGTAGTTCAGTTTTATTAATCTACTCCTTTCATAGTTCCAGAGTACTTGAAAAATCTTGCTTGAAATAGGCATATAACTGGGAGGGAGGGAGAGGTGCAAATAACTCTTACAGGCACAATGAGCAGCTTCCATTTTCCTGTGTCCCTGTATGACAATATCCTTGGGATGATCCAATGTTCCAATTGAAACATAAGCGCCAATTCTCCATCCTGTCCTATATAAGATTATTTTTATTCATCTGTATTATGTGTTTTTTTCTTAATATGAGCTGACATATTTATAAAGGGAAACAGCCCTCTGGATAAGCTACCAGCCAGAGAAGGTGAATGTGATTGTCTGTAGCCAAGTCCCTTTCCTCAAACCTCTTATCTTGCCAAAACCAACACAGCCCAAATATGAAAGCATCCTGATTTGCCCTTCAGAACACTTTTACAACCATCAGTCTTTTATACCAACTTCAGAATATCTCTTACATTATCACTGAGGTAAAAGCCACGCTCAGGGTTTGCAAGACAGAACATTTCAATTCCTTTTAGTCATCCTGCCATGCAGCTGAATTCGCGAGCCCAAGTTAAATGTCAGGGCTCTCCACACATGATATAAGGGGAGCTAAGTGCTTAAGAATGAAACTGGCACTTGCTTGCAAGTATTAACTGGTCACTGGAAAATGCTGAAGTGCTAAAGCATGGCCTTATCTCAATCATGCAAACGTTTAGGAGCGTACCTCATGGTCAGAGAGACTCACAGCTGCCAAACCTATCCTGCAGCTCAGTGTCAAAACCAGGTCAGACACATATTTCCAAAAGAAGACAAAAAGGCGAAGAAGATACATTTACCTAGAAAAGAATCCCCCAACTGATACATTACCCAGGAACCAGACCAACCAGAGAGTTGTAGGTTCAAATTCCTATGTATCCCCTGCATAGGAATGAGGGATTGACACAAGTGATTTCTGTCTGCTTTCCTTTCCTAGGAAGTGAAATTACATGTCTGGATTGCCATTTTTGACCTCACCCCACTGAATCATTCCCTAGATGATGAGGAGTGAGTTTAAGAATAGTCTAAAAATAGACCTGTCACAGTAGAAACATAGAAAAGAAACATAATTCTCTCTGGATATTTCAGACAGTCTGTAAGCTGTTGATTATTATCTAATTAGAGAAAAAGATGGAAGCGCGAAAGTAGTCAGCCTAAATTACATGTTTGATGTGCTAAAATTATTCCTGAACTGCAGGTTTGTGTTACACACTGAGACTTGGAGTACACTACTGAAGCCTGGAGTCTGATTTTATAATCTCCTTGTAGCAGCTGCCACTCAGTCTTTCAAATCACACACATCTTTGATGTCAGGCTATTGTTCCATTAAGGTGCACCTCACTGCTTCTTTCAACTCAATCTCTTTTAATCTTGCAAATCAAATAAAGCTCAGTAATGCAGATAATATGTCAAAAATGTCATTACCTCATTGACATTCCCAGTGGAAGTCTACTTTTGAAATAATTTCTCAGCTAAGTTCAGACATGTTCTGCAAACCATGAAACATCATTGAGAAGTGCTTAGTGCACATCAATAAAAGGAAAAAGATAGCCAACAGGTATCGTAATAATAGTTAACTGCAGGGTTTTTGTACAGTAGAATTTAGATGTGCATAAAAATAAAATCAGATTTCGTGTGCATGCTACTATTGCTAAATACCACTTCTTTATAAAAAATAATAGGAGATTGTATTTCTAGTGATATATCAGTGGGCAGAACAATAATTGACTAAGCCTGCTAGGAAAGTTTTGATACTAAATGGCTGTTGCAGGTCTTTAAGCACCGTAGCCTATAATGGATTTATCCTTAGTGGTAAATATTTTCTTTGGCAGTTTGAAGACATAAAAAAGCCGTCACTTTGATGTAACATCATATGCATATCTGAGGTGCTAGCATTTTTTTCTAATGTGCTTGCATGAAGCAAGATTTAGATAGGAGGGATATAACAGCCTCTAACTCATATAGAGGCATCTGAGCTTAGTGGGCCAGGAAGCAGGTGAACACTTGGGAACTCTGATACTGAATAGTGTTGAAATGGGGCTCTGATTTGTTTATGCTGTGAAATATTCATGGCACGTTTACATATTTAAAATGAGATACTGAATATAGAGAGTGAATATGAGAGTCACATAGAAAGTGACCGCCAGAATATATTCCTGATATAGTTTGGTCCTTTATCAATGGAGGAAAGGTAGCTTTGTCAGATACAAGGCTTACAGCACCTAATGCTGGTGCAAAGTCGGTGTCAGTTGAATACAGATGACACAGAACCACAGAATGGTTGAGGTTAGAAGGGACCTCTGGAGGTCATTTAGCTCAACCCCCCTAATCAAGCAGGGCCAGCTAGAGGCAGTTTTCCAGGACCGTGTTCAGATGGTTTTTGAATATCTCCAATGATGTAGACTCCACAACCTCCCTGGGCAACCTGTGCCAGTGCTTGGTCACCTTCACAGTAAAAAGAATTTTATGATGTTCAGATGCAAAATGACCAGAGAAGTGCTGGATTTTCTGTCCCAAGCTGTCCCTCTGCACAAGGCATGATGGTGCTGGAAGTCTCAGTTATGCAAGTTTTCATAGCCTTTATGGTCACAAGACTGCCCTTTCTCTTTGGGACTGAAATGTATTTATTAAAATGTATTTAAAAATTCTTTAAAAAATTCTTTAAAAATTCAAGGACAATAGGAAGAAAATAGATTTTGAACTATAGAAGCTGGAGAAGGAAAGGCTCAATAAATGGTTTAAGCCATCTTCTTGATAGTATGGGGTTATTACAACAGTATATTTTTTAGTATTTAGTCCTGCCTAATCTGCTGTTGCATTCAGCATGCAGATTTCTGTCATTTACACTAGGAAAGTAGTCAACAACCTGCCCTTTATGACTGTTAGAAATCATCTTCTTGAGACTAGCTCGGATTTTCAAGGAATCAAACTAGTTACCTATAAGCCTTATTCCCTAAAATTCCTTTTAGAAATTTTTTGTTTTCTTTATGTAACTGAACACTTTCCACACAGCTCCTGTTATATGTGCTGATCTTGCTGTTACCTCTTTTTGATTCATCAAAATTACTGGCCAGTAAATGCACACTCTGATGAGCCACTGGCAACAACTGCTGGTACGCTCACCCTGGAAAATGTATCTTTTAATTTCTCTCTATATATACACTTTTGGAAGGATGAAATCGTATCCTCCTCTAGCAAAGAAATTCAAGGAGACATGGTGTTTTTATTTCATTCAGTTATTGTTTAAAATCAGCTTGAAATGATAAATATACGCTCAGTGTCCAGTGATCCATCATCCAGTGGCACATACAGCAGTAAAATGTACTTCTAAGAGGGACACAGAAGAACAAAATCAGGACTGAAAGGAGGCTTAGCTCAGTGGTAGTAAATCACTTGTAAGTTGTGTCTGGTGGTGTTGCAGATCTGGAGGTGCAGATATAAATGTGTTGTGTGAAATCTTTTCTTTTCATTTGCCATACAGAAATTTCAGCCATGCTATTTGTTGTATTTGTGCTCTGAGGTCATGCAGGTATATTAACATATATATTACTTCAGGTAGAATTAATGAATTGAGATACAGTTGTAAAAGCAGTATTTTGGTTTCCTACCACATCTCTTTTTAGAAGTCAGAGTAACTCTGAAAAAGAGTCCAGTCTTTAATTTTAGATGGGCCTATAGACAGAAAATCAGAATTTTAACCACTGTCCAGTCCTTTCCTATCTGATACTGTGTTAGGGTGGATTTACGATAAAAATGAAGTATAAAGTGGCTATAGACTATAGATTAGGTAAAGCAGCACTAATCTTACCAGGGAGCAGAGAACATCTTCCATCACACACTGTGGCTGCCTCCAGCTTTGTTTCATAAAATGGTGGGTGGGTGAAACTCTGAAGAATTTGTCAGAAGTCTCGTTTGGGAACCTGAAAGTGCTGATGAATGTGAGAATCCTTAAATTTCCTTAAGCCTTCTTAAATGGTAGTTCCAGTTAAGAACAACCACAAATCTCAGAAAACCTTTGAAACTGTGGGAGTGTCAAAATCTGTGGCCCATGATTGTGAGATTGAAAAGATTCTTGCCAAATAGGACACTTAGTTCTCTTTGGTGTGTTCATATATTTTTTTCATGTGTGTGCACAAATTACATAATTTATGAATTTATAACATTTTTTATGAACATAAGGTTGAAAATCATAGGATTGAAAAATCACTATTGAAATATTTGTGTTCAGAAATAGTTATTAAAAAGCCTAGAAAACATACATGAGGAACTTATGACCAGTGGGACTGGTGTTAATTGGATCATGGTGTGTGTTGGTATACTGCATGTTGGTATAGTTCTAGCTTTCATTTTAAAATATTTTTATTTATTCTTTTTTTCTAACTGCTTTTAAATCTCAATTATTAATTTTGTTCCATTTAGCTTTAAAAATCACCATTGTACTTTCCTTTTGGTTACAATAATAAGGCTTTTTTTCTCTCATGCCATTATTAATAACTAACTAATTTGACTCAGACCAAAAATCATCCTGTCTCAAAACTAAAAATGAATTCTGCAGAAAACCAGCACTTAAAATTGTAAATATATTTCTAAAAAGTTCCTCTGCTAACAAAAGAGCAGACTTGTGTG
Source organism: Fulmarus glacialis (assembly GCF_000690835.1). Lineage (NCBI taxonomy): Eukaryota > Metazoa > Chordata > Aves > Procellariiformes > Procellariidae > Fulmarus > Fulmarus glacialis. The sequence goes on from NW_009202190.1 coordinate 24,051, forward strand.
AAAAAACAGATGTATTGCCCAGATAGGAAGAATAACAATTATTATTTAATATATCTGGGAAAATACTGCAAGAAGCTGTTGTTTTGACCACCATTTTTGTTTTGACTATGCTAAATTCTCCTTTATGTACACTTTCTACAAGAAAGAGATTGAACTGAATTGTTATTGTAAATATTGCAGAAGCAGAAGTTCAATGTATATGCATTGACATATACTTAATTTATGATTATGAATTCTCACAATAAAAAATCTTGAATTTATATAAGTGGCCAGTCACAAGTGAGGAATTATTTTGCAATTTTGAATATATCAGACTTCATATTAAAGAAAGAAGAAAAGACGCTATTTAAGTAAATGTTGTCCAGAATCTTGGCGGTAGACATTTTTAAGTAGAAAGAGGGGTAAGTTTGCTCAAATATATTATTCAGAACTATTTTTTTCCTTTTCTGATAATCAGCCAGTGCTTAAAGATTAGAAGAAAGATAGTGAAATCAGAAAGCATTCTTGGAGTACTTCTTCAGGAGCATTAATCTAATCTGTTGAAGCCTGCAGAGCTTTCTAGCAAATTTCTGATCTACTGCCTTGATTAAGAATGAAGTCCTAAAGTTAAAAAAAAAAAGGCCAAGCAGAATAGAAATAAGAATTTTAAGTATTGCAAATGAAGCTTGGCTATATACAGATGAAGGTTTTTCCCATCCTGATAAGGAATACCAATCAACATGCAAAGATGGAGTATCATTTGGGGACCACCTTAATAGTTATTGCACTTGCATAAATAAAGAGACACAGATCTTACAAATGAGGATAGTGGCTGGGGATATATTTTTTCTACCTAAAATGAAAAAGAATTTATCTTTGTTTCTGCATAAGATGATCAAGAGTATAGTACTGCATCATTGGAATTTAATTTTGGTAAATTTATGTTGAAAGTAAATACTAGAACAGTGTAGAAAGTAGTTCATTATAGGCAACAATTATCTTTCATGCTTATTGTGTGCTTATAAAGTCAGATTTGTGGTAAAACTAAAAGTGTGGGATGAGTGACGACTCTGAAAGTAGACTAGAAATTTCCCATGATGTTTTCCATGAATTTCTTTTCAGTTTTTGTGAATCTTGGGATTTCTGATACACATTGGAAAGTGAATGCTAAGAAAATAATTGATTGGTTGTACATAATACTGATGACATTACTGTCATAGTATTTGTGGATAGAGGTGATATTCTATTAATGAAATGGAAGATGTATATTTTTTGGAAATAGTATTTAGGATTATTGGTAAATAACTACTTGAAACACTCTGAATATTAAAGACAATCATTCTTCCCTGAATTTGTGTGGTATCTGGCACAGTGATGAACACTGGGGCTTCCAGGTGCATTACTGGAAAGTGAATAATTAATAACATGTCAGCTACGAAAAGCATTTGAAGAAAATGAGATTTGGTATGAGCAGGTGCAATTGCTATGACTTCCAAGCAAATTCATCCAATTATACCAAAGGTTATCGATGATTTACTGTTCCAGTTTTGCTTCAGTTTCATCAGTTAAGCTTTGACTGAGTAGGTTTCTGTTATTTTCAACCAGGATTTATTTTGTCCTGTGTATCAGTTTTCACAGATGATGATTCCCCTAGAGGATATTTTGTTGAGGGGTCTATTTAGTGAAATTCACTTTGCAATTTCTGGGGAAATAAACCATACTCTGTCTTGTGTACTTTATAAATTTTACTTAGGAGATCTCCAGGTACAGTGACTGAGTTTATGGAAAAGGATTCTGGTCCTTTTAGTGCACACTGAGGACAAAGGAGAACCCCAGAAGAGAGCTGGAGAGGAAGGATCAGTTTTTTCTGCCTTCAACACCAGTGTGCTTTCATAATCCCTTTGTGCAATTGGCTGCTGGAGGATTGTGCCCAACAGACAAAGCCTGGCTCTGAGAACATGATGTTACTACATACAGTTCAACTCTTTTTGATACATATACCTCTAGGGAGTGAATATGGCTATTTCAAGAACTAGTATTTCAAGGAGGCCACACAAAAGTTGCTTTCAGTTGAGATGCTGTAATTCATAAGCAATAGATTTCAAGGTCAAAAGGAGCTGTTATTGTAGTCTATGCCACACCAGACAGACAATTTTGCCTGGTGTTCTCTCTTAAGTTGAAGGAGCGTGTTGAAATACAGCACATGTTTTAGGAGCATGTCCAATCTTAAGTTCAAGATTTCTAATGACGGAGAAATCACTTCATTTGGCAGATTGTTCCGGTGGTGAATTGCTTCCATTTCTGAAACTATGCACAACTTTTTTGAAATTTGAATTTATACAATTGCATGTAGCCACTGGGTCTGTTCTTTTGTTTCACCCAACAATGACCATTACATCTGTGCTTTTTAGAACATATCTCTCCATTTCTTAGGCAAATGTCATGTCATATACAAACAAGAGTAGGGAGTGTGGAATGGTCTGGTTTTTATTTAGTTTGTCTAGGACACTTTACTGAGAGCAGTTAATTATGTAGGTAGTGACTGTCAGCCTAATCAGCTGACTTTATGAAGTCTCAGGAAGTTTCTGCATAAACCTAGGGAATTCCCAATATCCAAGGCTTTCTTTAATGGGTGGTTATCAAACAGCATTGGCTAGCTCTGGTTTTGTTTCCATTTTGAACATCAATTAAATGGCACATGCAAATATCTTCAATGCTTCTCCCAGGTTTTGATGAACTAAATTTATTTCAGAATTAAACAGAGAATGGCCAGGGAATTTTATGTTAATCAATGTAAATATTATAATATGTTCTCTCAGTAACTGGTGAAGAACATTTTATGAATCAGATTACCAACCTGGAGTTTATGCAAGAAGGTATAACTGACAGTGATTTGCTCATGGTGGCTCCTCTTATTTATAGAAGAAACAGCTTGAGTGTAGAAGGTCATTTCACTAGAACCTCTGCAGTTGTTGAGATTTCAAGTAGCTGGCAGCAGGGCCTGTAGATGAGTATCCAAAAGGCACATTCTACCTGGACTTGTGCAAAGCATTTGCCACTGTCCCACACGACATTCTTATCTCTGAATTGGAGAGACATGGATTTGATGGATGGACCACTCTGTGGATAAGGAATTGGCTGGGTGGTTGCACTCAGAGAGGACATCAGTGAAGAGTGGCATTCCTCAGGGGTAGGTATTGGGACCGGCACTGTTTAACATCTTTGTCGATGACATGGGCAGTGGGATTGAGTGCATCCTCAGCAAGTTTGCTGATGACACCAAGCTGTGTGGTGCGGTCGAAACGCTGGAGGGAAGGGATGCCATCCAGAGGGACCTGGACAAGCTTGAGAAGTGGGCCCATGTGAACCTCATGAAATTCAACAAGGCCAAGTGCACATGAGTCGGGGCAATCCCAAGCACGAATACAGGCTGGGCAGAAAATGGATTAAGAGCAGCCCTGAGGAGAAGGACTTGGGGGTGTTGGTTGATGAAAAGCTCAACATGACCTGGCAATGTGCGCTTGCAGCCCAAAAAGCCAACTGTATCCAGGGCTGCATCAAAAGAAATGTGACCAGCAGGTCAAGGCAGGTGATTTTCCCCCTGAAGTACTGTGTTTAGTTCTGGGGCCTCCAACATAAGAAGGACATGGACCTGTTGGACCAAGTCCAGAGGAGGGCCATGAAGAAGATCAAAGGGCTGGAGCACCTGTCTTATGAAGAAAGACTGAGAGAGTTGGGGTTGTTCAGCCTGGAGAAGGGAAGGCTCCAGGGAGACCTTATAGCAGCCTTCCAGTACCTGAAGGGGGCCTACAAGAAAGTTGAAGAGGGATTTTTTTTAATATTTTCATACAAATTCAACTTTCTAATGTGTTCTAACAATTGCAAATAAGTGTGTGATTGGGTGTGCATGTACTGAGGGCCATACAATGAGGGATACCCTCGAGACTTTGTTGATGCTTTCACTGAAGAATGAAAGATTAATTGTGATGTCAACAAGGCCGTCACTGAACATGGACGAAAAACAGCCAGAATGATGTTTGTTGCTCAGCCTGTTTTTGCCATTGTTTCTCTAGGAAGTCAGCACACTCATTAATATGATTTAGTTAGAACTTAATCTGAGCTCTTAAGATATTCATCAAAAAGGAAATGTACAAATAAAGACCTGTTGTAATTAAAGGACTACAACTAATGGATTTACCAGGAGTTCAGCCATATATTTTTGTCCGTGGGAGAAAAGAAAGAATTTTCAATACAGATTCTGTGATTTCGGTCTGTGAAGAATGAAGGAGCAGATCTGACTAGATAAATATTTGGCTGACAAAAGAAATACACTTGATGCATTATTGATTGGGAAAATAATCTGATGTTGGAAATTCCTGACCAACCTACGAGGTAGTCATGTCAACTCACAGGGACATGTCCCTCATTCTTTGTCATGTTCTTTGTCTGGGCTGTAGAATTTTGTTAATTAGTGAGACCCTGCTTATAGTCCAAAGTAAGTGCAGGGAGAGCAAAGTTCTTGTCAGTATTTTTGCAGGTTAAACTACAGGCTTCTGGGTAAGTCTTTAACATAAGATAAATGCAATTAAACTGGTTAGCAGAACTCTTCAGTCAGCCTTCTAATGGACTTGTGAGAGCAAGTCTTTAGGAGGCATGAAGTTATTCAACAGTCAGGGAGGCAAGGACAAGGAGCCAAGAGAGGAAAGGTGTGGAGGTGTATAGTGTTTTCCTCCAAAATATCAGTGCTCGCGTTGGCATGGACACTTGCTCTTGTGCTGCCATTTGCTGTCCTTCACAGGCCTTTCTCTGTCTTAATCTGGTTCACCTTAGAGCTGGCTTGTGCCTTTTTTGAGATAAAGCTCGGCACTTGCAGTAATAAATATTGACTTTTTACGTCAATGGCTACATTTCCAAGTAATTTCAAGAGGCAAAAGATTTCTTCCTTGTACTATAAAGAAAGTTTTTTAGTCCTGATTTAAAGATTCAGGGATAAATAAGTTACCATGTTTTTCAAGATAAGTATCAATAATTAATTTACCTTCAATTATTTATTTTTTTTAAATCCCTGTGCCTTATTTTAAGAAGGTTTCCTCCTTCTAATTCTAGTCGTACTGCGTTTTCCTTCTATAGTTTGAAGTGTTCTTTTTCTGCCTACATTTTGAGTTCTGTTACTGCTTCAATTTCTTTTACAAAATGAATGTATTGAGCTCCTTAAATTGCTTATTCTCTGAACCCATTCCCATTTCTCAATATTCATTTTTACAGTAAATAACTAAGAACTAGGCAGAGTGGAATCTTTCTGGTAATATTAGGTATCTTGGGAATATTGGTCTCTGGGTTGAAAACTGATGTAGTTGCTTGAAGTTGAACAAGGTTGTACAGCTTCATTTCTCTCCTTCCAAGGAGATTGTATGAGTAGCCTTGATCAAATCCACCTTTTTGTAGAGAAGTAAGAACTATAAAATCCTTAGCAAGACAAAGCATCTTTTTCCATTTAAACCCATAGCAAAATGTAAGTCAGTTATCTCTTTCTCTGGGTTGAAAACTGATGTAGTTGCTTGAAGTTGAACAAGGTTGTACAGCTTCATTTCTCTCCTTCCAAGGAGATTGTATGAGTAGCCTTGATCAAATCCACCTTTTTGTAGAGAAGTAAGAACTATAAAATCCTTAGCAAGACAAAGCATCTTTTTCCATTTAAACCCATAGCAAAATGTAAGTCAGTTATCTCTTTTCTTTCACAATGTAGCCCAGGTGTGAGAAAGGATGAAATATTTCTCTGTTAGATTTGTCTAAACATAGTGCAAGAATCTGATTTAAAAAATGGGTGTTTCTTTGAAAATAAGCTTTTAAGTTGCTTTCCTGAAATCTGGCAAGTGCTCAGAACATGGGATGTCTGCACTCTACACCATTTTAATCAGATGTAGAGGCTAAAGATGAATGAAAACTGAATTACTCGAACAGGTATTGCAAACAGGAAAACAAAAGTAAAGAGATTGTCTGAGAGATATGATAATCTTTTAAGTATCCAAGTGCAGTACATACGTATTCACCATAATTAGAAACTTTACTAAGCACCAACATTTAGTTGCTTGTATGTACATGTGTAACTATGATCTGCCTATAAGTATTCTGCAGCACTTTGCTTTTGATACCCTTCCAAGTATTCAGTATATATGATTTCAAAATACCTGAGAAAGTTTTGTTTTGAATAGTCATTAAGATGATAAAAGATGCATTCATTATATTAAGATTTTAAAAGATAATGCCAAATAACATACAAAAACAGCTTGTGAGAAAATGAAAAGTATCTATAGCCACAATATATTATAGTATGTTACTAAAAGCCAACAAACAATTAACAAACATAGATATTACAATAATTAATAATAACATATTTTATTGATGTCATATAGCCACTGAAAAAAGAGATTATTCAGAAAATTAAAACATTATTTCTAGGGAATATCCTCTTTAAATTATGTACCTCAGTTCAAGTTTGGACTATGCAAAACCTAATTACCTCATACTTTTACCTTACATATTCATCGAATATCAATCTTTCTCATAAATGCCAGTCTTACTCCTTGCTTTATTGTGAAATTAAATAAAGGTCTGAAAGTATCTAACGTCTGCAAATAAAAGGCACTATAAATATAAAATAATCTAATAGCACATTTATTATTTAGTATTTTCAATTAGAAGACCCTCAGATATTAGGTGCAGGTGACTATGATGGTCTTGCATCGAAGATTAAACTTCTTAAAGTATTATTCGAAGGTTTTGAGTTTGTCTTATACATAGTTGATGCAGAAGCCTTCTTTTATGAATATTCTCCCCCACCCCATGCTCGTCTAGTGTGGTACCTTTCTTTTGTGTTCTGCTGTACAGGATTTTTTTTCTTCGTCTTTATCAATGAGCATCTTTTAGTCAGTGGGGTTTTAATGGCTGGTCCTGAAAATATGCTTGTCTTTGCACATACCTAATCGACCTTCAGTAAGGCCCTGATTCAACAGAGGCCATGCTTAATTTTAAGCATCTGACTACTCTTGTGAAATGCACAATGAAGCATGTGCTTTGCTTAACTTTGAAGATCGTTCTCCAAGTCTTTTTTGCTAGAGATTAGTCTAGTGACTAATTGGAAAAATAGTATATTCAGTTGTTAAATGAAACAGTCTAACTCTTATTTCTAACACATAGTAGTATGGTAGTCAGTACTGACATCCAGGATCACTTTTCCTTTACTGAACGCTGCACAGAAAGTCAGTTTTACTTTCCACTACCAGAGGCCAGTGAAAGTTGATATCACTGCCAAAAGAAGCAGTTTGGCCCTTTTGTCTCCTGTGGCTGGTTTCTTTTTAGTAGTGTCCGGATGCACAATCCAGCTGGTCAAATATCAAATTACTTCTAACATCAGCTTTCAATGTCTCTCATTTTCCAAGAAGATCTTGTTACAAAGCTGTATAAAACCACGTCACCTTAAGCATTTCAAAGATGACCTCCATCACAGCAGGTACTCTGACATCAAAGTAATAGCCTTTCTGGGAGAACAGTGAAAGTTTATTCCTTAATATTTTCATTTGTAGAGTCTTATCTGTATGTACGTTTCTGCCTTTTTTTTTTTTTCCCTCCTTGTCTGCCTTTTTGTTTTAACTACAAGTTCTGATGCTCAAAGATGAAAAGAGAAAGGTCAGGGAAATGTCTTATGTAAGGCAGTATCTTGTACCATTTAGCAGCTTTCCAGGTATCGTGGTTTAACCCCAGCTGGCAACTAAACACCACACAGCCGCTCGTTCACTCACTCCCAGTGGGAATGGGGAGAGAATCAGAAGAGTAAAAGTGTGAAAACTCGTGGGTTGACGTAAAGACAGTTTAATAGGTAAAGCAAAAGCTGCATGCACAAGCAAAGCAAAACAAGGAATTCATTCACTACTTCCCATCCGCAGGCAGGTGTTCAGCCATCTTCAGGAAAGCAGGGCTCCATTACACGTAATGGTTACTTGGGAAGACAAACGCTGTAACTCCAAACATCCCCACTTCCTCCTTCTTTCCCCCAGCTTTTATTGCTGAATATGATGTCATATGGTCTGGGATATCCCTTGGTCTGTTGGAGTCAGCTGTCCCAGCTGTGTCCCCTCCCAAGTCCTTGTGCACCCCCAGCCTACTTGCTGGTGGGGTGGTGTGAGAAGCAGAAAAGGCCTTGACTCTGTGTAAGAACTGCTCAGCAATAACAAAAACATCCCTATATTATCAACACTCTTTTCAGCACAAATCCAAAACATAGCCCCATACTAGCTACTGTGAAGAAAATTAACTCTATCCCAGCCAAAACCAGTATACCAGGGAATTAAAAATGTGAGGGAAACTTTTCTTTACTTTTATTGGAGTTTCTAGTGCAAAAATTCACACCTGCCTGGTCTGAATGTCTCTTCAGGTCCTTTTTTTTTTCCTTTACAAATGCCCACACAATTTTTTTGTGGCTCTGTGGAGCTGCGTTATTATATAGGTATAATTAATCATAAAAATGCTTGAGGAATAATGGGTATCTGAATTCTTTCTTGGGCTCACAAGCTGGAAAAAATATATGAAATATATTAGGTAATACAAATTATGTTTTAGAAAGAGAGATTGAAAAGCTAGTGCTTCCCAAAGCAAACAGCTACTTTGGATGAATGTTTTTCATTATGAAGACTTCAATTTTGCCATGTATGATACTTTGCCTGTGTCCAAAATTAGCATTTTATATTGTATAAACAATTCTGTTTACATTATTACTGAGAAGAGATTTGTCCAACATCTCTCATGTTTCAAGTGGATTTGTTTTAAATCCAAAATTTAATTACAAATTAGATAGGTATGTGCTGAGTCTTTCTCATGCCTGTCAATTAAATGGAAAACCTACTGTAATAATAATTATCTAGTAACGGCCTAAAAAACATTAAAGGTAAAATCTTAAACATCCCTGAAATCAATTGAACTTGCTCCTTCTAACCCTCTGCATTTTCATTCCAGCCAGAGATGATGAAAAAAGATTGCCTCTCTTAATAATCTGAAGGAAAAAGGAGAGGTAGGAGATTTTCAGAGCATAAATGACAAAGCACAGTTACAGTCATTCAAAATACTTTGCCTATAGAGGATTTTCAGTAGGCAAAAGCGTAAGGCCAAACTTGGTCTCATGTATTTAACTAGGCAGAATTCATAAAAACTATCATTTAAGTGAATGCTGGTAATAATGATGTTTGTGAGAGGGAAAAGAATGGTAAAAAGATCCATCTTGAAATCTATTTTAAAGGATATCGTGAGCTGAAGGATACATAGTCTCTGCAAAATACAAACCCAGAAAAGGAAAAAAAAATCCTGCAGAATGAATTTCAATCAGTGGGTTTTTATACTAGAACTACAATTTTACCCAGTTCTCAACTTTTCTGAGATGAAGAAATTCTTTTGTTATTATTTTTAAAGTATTTATACTATGCTTAGTAATATATGATGGGATACTATCTTAGAATATTTGAACACTAACCCTACTTAAAATACTGATGTGTTTCTTCCAGAATTTCAAAGGTATGTTTTGTGTTTTAAAATTTGCTTGATTTTGCAGGGATTATATCTAGGCTGCAATTTGCTCTGTAATAACTTTCTCCTTTTATTCAATTTTTTTGCACTTCAAACAGAAAATATGTCAGTAAGTCAGTTGTTTTGTTGCTAGTGATTTCTGGGAGATGGGATATGGCTTCAGTAATTATGATCTTTTTGACTGGCTGAATTAGTAAGAAGAGAGTTAAAGTTAAATGAGATGAAAAATAATAAAATATTTATCAAGGGGAAACAACTTCGTGTGATTCTTTCCAGGATTATAGAAAATTGTAATTACAAAAAGAAGAAAAATAAGCTTTACTGGTTTATAACAGTGAATAATCTTATCCAGAGTTCCTAACATGATAATTTAATATATGATTGGTAAAGTTTTGTTGAAAATGTTAAAACAAAGGCCATATACTTTTTTTTCCTACTAATATGTGGTTAGTGTGCACATGTTGAAAGCTGGTCAGATGTATTTTAGGTTAGTCAGTAATTTTCCTATTAGAAAGATATAGTTTTAAATAAATTTATTGAAGATATTAACATCTGCCAAGCCATAAAGACTTGTATTCCTGATGAATCTTGTGTTGCTATTCCAGACCTTGTTGCTCCTTGGTCCCTTTTCCAAGTCAATCCTTTGCAATCGAATGAGTATGTAAAAATCAAAATCAGGTAAATAGCAAAAAGCACGACTCACCCACTGATCTCAGTTAGATGAGCTGCTCTGCTTCCAGGAGTCCTGCTTGTGTTTCCTGTTACAAATATTTTTCTCTTTTTAATTATAAAAATTATAAAGAACAGAAGCCAGATTCAAAAGCTCTCTTCAGGTACAATACAGTCTTACTGTGCAGCAAAAGTTCATGTCTTGTCTCCTTCGATCAAGATCCATTTTTGCCTCCTGCCTAATACCGCTCTATGGCTCTTCATCATTGTCCCTGGGAAGAACAACCTGTCAGTCAGCTGAAAGTGCCCATTGCATTGATAATAGTATGCTGATATATGTTCCCTGTAATGTGAGTAATCACCTTCTAAAAGAAATGTGGACAGACTTTTCATTTGAAAGTACATTTAGTAGTATTTATTTTGAACATATTATAGTTTAAAATCCCACACATCAGTGTTTTCATGAGTTAGGCATTGGTTTACATGGTTCTGATGGCTTTTTTTTTTAATTAAACCGATTCATAATATCACTGGGATGAACAGTTGGCTAAGAAAAGGGTGGCCATACAGCTGCAACATCCTGTCTCTCTTAATGTAACTTTAGACTTGATTCATAATACAGTTGATTCCACAGAGGCTCAAATGAAACTTTCACTTTCAGTATAAATGTGCCTAACCAGTGTTAGGCAAGCATTAGTGGTGTGAATTATATTGATCTTAGACCTATAATCTCTCTGAACCTATCTCTGAAAAATCATCTGGCTATTTGCAAGGAATATCTTAGAAACTTTATAAGACTTATTCAGTCATTAAATCCTCATCACATGCACACATTTAATAGGAATTTTTTGTTGCTAATCTCAGCTCAGCAGACTTAGTCCTTCCCTTGTTGCCACTATAATTTATGTGTAATCATAATTTGACAACCTTAGTCTAATACTGCACTCTGTCCTCTAAGGAAGTTTAATACATTCTGCTCTGTACACTCACAACATTTATCACTTGAACAATAGCTGTATATGACCCTGTTCAATTACCCTCCAATGTGTGCAAGGAGTTGCCTCAGTACAACCAGGTTCCCAGCATTATATTTCAGTGCTCGTTTGTAGCTGTTGACTTGCAGATAGGGTGCTGTTGCTCTTTTCAGATTGATTTTTCAAATAATTTGTTATTTCAGTGGGTTTTCTTATCTTGCTTTCTGATGATATGCTACCAACAATAAGTGAAAGATGAGTGTATACCAATTGCCACGCTTTTTCAAATGTACAAAGCAGACATAAATGTTTTGTATCTCTCAAGAAGTGCAGCTAAGATGTGTCCTGAGACACACAGTGAGATATTTCTGACTACCAGACGGGTGTTATGTATTCTTTCCCAGTTCCCACCTCTTCTATTGTTGCAGGTTATCCCTGGCTAGCAGCCAAACACCCACCCAGCTGCTCACTCACTCATTCCCCCTCCTCAGTGGGACAGAGGAAGCAAATAAGATGAAAAATCTCGTGGGCTGAGATAAAGATGAGGAGATAGATTACCAGTTACTGTCGTGGGCAAAACAGTCTTGACTTCAGGAAAATTAAATTTATTGGCAATTAAAATAGATTTGGGTATTGAGAAACAAAACGTCAAATACAAATCAAAACCTTTCCTCCCTCCTCTGCCCAGCTGAACTCAGACTCCTCCAGCCCCAGCCCAAGCGGCACTGGGAGGATGGGGTGGGTTAGCATCAGTCCACAGCAGTTTCTTGCTGCTGCTTCCTTCTCACACTGTTACTTTGCTCTGTGGGCTGCAGTGTGAATACCTGCTCCAGCTCCTGCTGTACCTCCTCTTCCTCCTCTTCTGACCTTGATGTTATTTCTTACTCTTTTTGTTCCCTTCTCCTCCCTCTGTGAGAAGTTTTTTGCCTTTTTTTAAATGTGCTTTCCCAGAGGTGCCCCCATCTTGGCTGCGCTGGGTCGGTTGGAGCCGGCTGGAACCGGCTGTGTCTGGCATCGGACAGCCCCGGCCTCTCCTCACAGAGGCTGCCCTGCCAGCACCTGGGCACCTGCATCAGATGCAGCCATCATTGATAAATAGCAATGATCGTAAAGTTTTGTAAAGATTTAACTGTGAAGGGAATACCAACACCTGGGATGTATAGAGATTCCTGATTAAGTTTGGTCAGTGCTGCCCTGTTAATGCAATCTAAGGGTAACTCTCACTTCTGGCCGCTCGTGCAGAGCAGGGTGGCTGACTGCCCCGGCTCCCAGGGTCTGTCTCCTACACGGTCAGGCCCTCGTGTCCCGTCAGTTCCAAATAACAGCAGCTTCTGCTCTAGCTGAACAAACTTCATGTGATATTTTGGGAGACTGCTTTGCTGGTAAAGTCTTGTAACCATCTGAGGTTTCTAGAAAGGGGATCTGATTGGGAAGTTTCCCTTTAGTGTCATGTTCCTGTGTGCTTTCCTTAAGCAGTTGTTTCTGACTGGCTTTGGAGACAAGATGCTGGGTTTGGTGTACCTTTGGTCTGAACCACTATGGCCAAATGCTCAAGTATACTTTTTATGATTTATTTGTTACCTCTCTGAGCTTTCTTATATGTATTCAGAGGAGAAAGAGGAATGTAGTTCTGTGATAAACAGCTTGGGAAATATCAGGAGACTTCTGGAGCATTCGCATCTTTATGTAACACTACGTTGAGTAAATATTCTTCTCCGTGGAAGATTGGATGTAAAGCCACTGGGCATTGCTAAGCCTGGGGAAGCTGTTAAAAAAGCGTATAACGTAGAACTACTGGCAATGCTGGAGTGGCCAAGTAGCTTACACAGAGCATAGTGGTTTTTTAAGCATTGCTAAATCATCTTCCATGTGTGACTAAGCCGACACATGGTATTTCAGTCAAATTGCTGGAGAGGTATGGCACTACTCTACAGGAACAGCTGGGAGGAATCTGGCCCACCCTGGGATGCAATATGCTTCTCCCACGTTAAGCTGGACATCCTGCTTGTCCCAGCCTGTAGTCTACCTCTCTGGGCTCCATTTGCTCTAGCCTGGAGCTGCAGATGGTATGTGCTTGGAAGGGGGTGTGAACAGTGAGGTGTGCCACACAGGCAGAATGGCTTTTTGAAAGGAAAAGATAATCAAACCTTATGCAGGCTTCTCATTTTGTTGTAAGTTCTTCCATAGACGTATATATAGTAACAGCATAAGATAATACAGAAGTCTGTAATAGAGAACATGATATAGTTGAGGTAGGATAGGATAGGAACAGAGCAGTAGTTTATTATGTATCAATAGCTGTTGCAGGTAGTTCATGACATCTTAGTATTTGTTAGGCTCATCAGTAATCTGATGATCAATCACGAAATGCAAGATGAGTGGGGCAGAGAGGACTTGATTGGCCTATCAACCAATAAACATACTTTACACCTTCTTTAGGTTTAAGATATGTGTTTATGTTATTTATATCAAGTTTGTTATTAATTAAAATAAAAATATTTTATTAAGATTTTTTAAAAAACCAGGAAAACACTGAAATAGTAATTATGGTTTTCTGCCCATGAACCTGTGTTCAGGCAGAGATCTTACTACTTCTTGGAGATTATTCATTGAACATAGCTAAGCTAGGTAAGATTTCTGCCTTAAAAAGCCTTTCTTAATTTTTACATTTGTTTTTTATTTCATTCTGCACCCACATTTTAATCACTTGCATGTGTTTCATAGCACAGTAGTACCTGAATTTGCCATGTATTTACATTCCTTTACTCTTTATGTGTTCATTATATTTCATGATTGATTTATTAAATAATTTTTGAAAGTTGAGTGTCTTTGGAGATGTTTTCTTCATCTTTTATGATTTTTCTGCTAATATCTGGAGGTCAGTATTGCCCTGTTGATTAGCTCAAATATGGAATAGATCCTGTAAGAATACCTTTGTACACACTAAAATATGTTCAATATGTAGGAGGAAAGAGAGAATGAATGAGAAAGAGATTGAGACAAAGGGGATCCTGCACAAGGAGAAGTATGTTTCATGGCTGAAAACAAAGTGACAATTAAATCTTCCAACCATAGGTTTCCCTAATGAACAGCCTGTGATGACTGTTCTCAAGATTTAATTCTGATAGTTGTCAGTAGTTTTTATTGCAATTTATTAAAGTTTCTTAAAAAAATATTAAAAGGTGCTGAAGAGGAATAATGTTGAAAAACACAGTTGGCAAACAAGAAGAACTTAGGAAGAATGGTTTTAGGATTGCTCCTGTCTTTTGGGTGTCATCATTTAATATAATATAATTTTCGCAAATTTCAAATTTCTATATTAATTAAAAGTTAAATATAGAGCAATAAAGCGTTGGTCAGTCTTTATGAAAGAAGTGTATATTGAGCATGTAGAAGTGCCTTCCAGTTCACTAATTCTTTCAGAGAAATGATTTGAGTAGGAAGCTTTAACTATATCTTCAATTGCAAATGCTCCTCGATCAATGTGTATCCTTCACAAAACTGGGAACCAGCTAGAGGTCTGTTTGAAATCTACCCAAGTGTACTTCCTTCAATTCATTTTCTTGCCTGACATCTCCAAAACAAAAATGTCATCAGTCTTTGTGCCAGGGGAATAAGGAGATATTAGTGGCTTTCATCATCTTCCTGAGGTATGTAAAATAGGAGCCCAGTTGTCCTAAGTTGGTGAGAGCCTTGGGAGAGTGAAGAGAGATAGACATTTGGAGTAGATGATTTATGTCCCTTTACACTTTTCCTTGCTTTTGGCTCAATCCTGCACCTATGTTAGGTGATGTGAATATGAATTAAAGAAACCAGCTACCAGCTCACGAGAGGAGGGAAGCTACCTTCTGTCTCTCAGGTCTCTGCAGCTGGAGCAGCAGATGGATTGTAACAGTAGCCAGCCACATCACTTTCATATTTACAGAGATTTCCTGGATCTTTAGGACATTCTCCTTTCCTGAATTCAACAGTCTGCTGCTTTGTAGTTTTGTGAAAGACTCAAGTACAGTGAGACATTTCCTTTTGATATTTTACAATATCAAGCTTACAGCTCTAATGAGTTAGGGGCAAAAGTGAAACTAAAGCAGTGGGGTACCAAGAACAAATAGAAGACTAGCAGGGCTAAATGTCCTGTCCTTAAAAGTTCTTTCAGCCAGCTCCTGGCTTAAATCAACTCAGTGTGAACAAAATATTTCTCAAGTTTTATTTACTTTGTATTTCAACTAATTTAATTGTTGATTTAGTTTGTCCATTAATGCCAGTCTGAATGTGTGGCTGTTGCACTGTCATTTCAGGGCCACATCTCGCAGCTTTCTGTGGACTATTGTAGAAGGTGGTTTAAACTAGAAGGCTGGACTTGAGGCACTGAAGTACATAAGTACATGCATCTGCTGATAGCAAATGGCCAGATCACAGGCATAGTATCATCCAAAACTGCTGCAGCAACATTCATCAGAATTTAACTCTTACTTATCTAGGTAAATTGGAATTCAAACTTAAGTTGTGGCACAAGAGAGAATTTTGCCAGCTACTTGTCTCAAGAAGTTGGAAAATCTTTGCTTCTCCCCTTATATTAAAAAAATGTATTAAATAACTCCTAAGACTGGAAAGAATTGCTGCATGGTGAAGGAAGGCACTATTCCATGTTTCTCTGCAGACTTGCATATGCTTGCGGTCTCTTTCTGTCTTCGGTTGTACAGAGGAAGTCAGAAATAAATTACATTAGTAAGGCTCCATAGGCACGAAAACAACAAGAGATCAGAATCATATTCTGTTTTTTAAACTGTGCATTCTCTTTATAGCTTAAAGTCGGCAGGTACTCACTTTATCTGCACATCATGTGAGTCATTAACCGCAGCTATAGTTGAATAAGCAATGGCCAGTGCCTTTATACAATCAAGTATGACATCCATCCAAAGAAGTACTTCATTCTGTCAGTATTGATTTTACATAGTATCATGTCGTTTCCCTTCAAGAACACTACTAAAATCACAGTGGCAGATTTCAGAAATAATATATCCACTTACCACACTTGCTGCTGACTTTGCCAATGTCTGATTAAAATGACTGCTGAGTTTTGCATTTAGTAATGACTTCTGATTGCAGATTCTTGCCACAAGCTGTACCAAATGAACATGAAAATCGTTGGCCAGCTTATCAGGTACAACATAACTTGCTGATCTCAGTGTTGAAATCTCTGGGACAATGAGTGAAATTGAATTTTCTCCCATCCCATCTGGTAAACAGAAAAAAATAAAGACTAGAAAATACCATAACTTTTATCCAACAGCCAAGTATGTCTGTTTGGTTTGGTATTAAATATAAATCCCTTTTGCGCACCATGGACCTTTCAAATTACATTTGTGAACACTTAATTGCTTTCTTCTCCTTATTACTAGCAGCTTTACTTTGTATCCTTTTATTTTAGTGAATTATACCTCATGCCAAGGAGGCAACTGTTTGCAGGAGATAAAGTACAGAGGCACAAACATTCAGGTCACTAAATCTCTTGTGCGCGAAACACTTCCTTTTCTGTCCCCCTATTTTTAGATACTTTTAATATATTTTAAAGCATGCAAGATATGCAAACAAAAATGGAAACAAGCAAGCAAACAACCAACCAAACAAAAGCCTGAAACATAGTTCTGATGAATACAGCTGAAGAATCCAGTAAGTCAAAATGTGATTCCAAAGAAAATTGAGCTCTGCATTTTAAAAAGCTACTTTTTTTCCTAGGGCGAATAGAAGTTGTATATTGCAACATTTACAAGAAGTGCTGTGGGATTATTTTAGTCTACGAATGATCACTCTTTTTTAGAGTTTATTTTCTGGCAGTATGATTTAAAAGAAATGAATTTTGTGATTATTTTATTACTGGTATACTTGAGCACTTCTCTGAAGTACTGAATGGTCTTTCAGTTAGTTATAAAAATAAGCTCAGGGCTAGAGTGGAACATATCTTTTTGGGCACAAACATTTTGTTTGTGTGCACAAATGTTTAGTTTTAGCTGTGAAATTGGGGCAGGGGCATGTTAATTTTAATTTATTGGAGTGCAACAAATGGTTAACATTTTTCCTTTCAAACATTTGCCTTTTTTTGGTCTTGTGTTAAAGCGTTGGCAGTCAAGCTTTAATGTGGGCTCGGTACTTTTGGTGTTGGGGAAACCCCATACATTACATCTTTCTCATTAATCACAGCACTCATAAAATGACAAAATAAATCAGATCCTTAGAGACTTTAAATCATATAAGATATTTATCATTTGTTGCATGGAATGAATGCACTGATACCCTGTCTCCTCCAGTGGGGGAGGTAGGGTGAAAGGGAAAGGAGGCTTGTAATAATTTCCTACTGTGTTCATTTAACTTTATGATGGTTCCTCTCAGGAGACCATAATGAAAAGATAAGAGACTAATGATCCATAAATTTAACAGAACCCAGATTGAACAATCTTTCAGTCTGACAAAATTAATGAACATTAAAACACATTTTCTTGAGATGTTCCTCTCAATGAGTGTGTATGTGTGTGTGTGAGAAATCAAGCCCCAAGATAAGAACATTCCTTAACTTTTTGAGTTCATTTTTAGACTGCAACTTTAACCTTCCAAGTCTGACTCATTTCTGCTTTCACAATCTAAATTTGATATTTTTCATTTGTATTCATGTTTTGTTTTTCAAAAGTACAGCTGTCACTGATCATAATTCATACTTGATCTTTTCCTTTTTCGTACTGCCACAACTACTTATTTAAGTGACAAAACTAGGGTTTTTCTTTAAGGATTCTTTTTATTCTGATTATGTCTCTAGCAGCAACATAACCAAGGTCTTACAAACCTAAACCAACCCGTAACTCAAACATAGATCCTATATCAAGTCCCATCCCTCTACAGACAACTTCAATCCATATATGGAGCAGTTTTTAAGTTGAGTTGAATGGCCTTGTCACCTACTACCTCAACGACTCTGTCATTTCTTAGTGTGGACACTCTCACTAGTGAGTATGTGAGCATGCAGAGTTAAGTCCTCTATAAAATCATCTCTAAAGGAAGTTAAATTTCCATCCTCATAGTGAGTTACTGACACATTCCAGCATGGGTAGGCCAGCTGAAAGCACCAGAGTTGCACCATTAAGACTGAGCTTGACAAGTACTTATGTATTAGTCTGCCCACAAATACAGGCTCACCCTATCTCATTATGATACATGCATCTGTATAAAACCAGTGTAACTATTAGGAACAATTGCTAAGATTATACCAATGCCTGTGTACAACACCACAACTTGTGGCTGTACTGCAAGTAATCATACCTGTACTATCTTTAACTTAGTTACTTCTGATAGTAATAAATTCTCAGGGGCTTGTGCTTCAGGTTTGGGCATATACAAGCTGAACTGAGTCTTGACGCATTCACAGGTGGCTCATTCATACTTGCCTAGCTATATTCAAGCTCTTTCATATGCCTGTGCATGCTGAAGTCAGATTTCTGATGGCACTACAGAGTAGATCTGTGTTCTTTTTTACTCATGGTTTTGGGTTTTTTTAATGTCTTTTTCTCCATAGCAGAAAAAGTCCAACAAGTGATTTTAAAAGTTATGTACTATACAGATGACAGATACAAATTTCACAGATGATAGAAACTGTGTAGCGATAGGGTTAACTGACTTACTCATGCTACCTTCATGAATTAATAAGAGAGTTATACATATGTTGTACAGTCCTCTAAAGATTTTTCTGGTTGTTTTTTTCTCTACCTACTGTGCTGCATGGCAGAAAACACGTGAAATTCTGGTTCAGTCCTTGCTTTCCTGCTTTCTTTTGCTCAGTTTCTAAGAACTAATTTCTTTCAGAAAGAAGCAGTTCTTTTTTGCTGCGTAAATTCATAGTATCTTATCAACACTTTGCTTATTCTCCCATCACTTTTAGTGTGACAGCACTCCATATATATGCTGGAGGCAGTGCTCTTCATAATCATCCCCTCTTCAGTAAAAGTCATTAAGTCTACATTGTCAAATTTTATCTTGATTACAAATATACACATTTTCCATGCCGCTAATATAAAATAAATGCCATGTATTTTTATTTGCAGCTCTAGCCAAAGTGGTTGATATTAAGGAACCATTAAGGAAACCTGAATCCCAGATCATTATTCATTCAACAGTCAAAAAAAAGCATCTGTGCATTAGATGTTATTAGCACATGCAGAATGCCAGATATAATGATCCCATTAAATCAGACTTGATTAATAGTTTATAAAGACTGAATTTATGTTATTTTTGGAAATGCAGTTTATATTATCCTTTTGCATTACTTTTTTGGAAATAGTGGTTCAATGAAGCACAGCTTGAAGGCCTTTCCTTGGCAGGTATATAGTGTTCCATCGATTCTGATCTGCTTCCACCTAAACCAGGGAGGTAGAAGGTCATTATATGGAGAAGACTGGATTTCTCCCAGCTAGCATGTACAGAAATACACTTTTATTAACCCGCCCTGCATTAACTGTTCTGTGTCCTTAAAAGTTCCTCAGGGTTTCAGCAAAAGTTTCTAGTTTCTCTATCTGGCTGTTGAAAAATAATGTGATTATGTTTATAGTTTTAGGGGTGCTATATTAATTAAATCAAGGTAATTGTATGCTTGCTTTTGTTCCACTTGTAGGGGTGGAATGAAAGAACTTCACTGCAAGTGGACTTAGTCCAATTTTTTTTTTGTTTTGCTGCTGGGCCTGCAACAGCTGAGACGGTGTCTGTGTCAGGATCTTTGGTTTTCCTTTGTTCCCACAGAATTCCCTAGCCTGAAGCTCTTGTTTATGATAAGTGGTTATATTTCCAGGGCAGAAAATCCTGAAGCCTTATCTTCATTGTCATATCAGACTTACTCAGGCAAAGGTTCACTGAAACCAATTAAACTTCCAGCAGTCAGAGCAATTCTGGACTTTGTTTGTAAAACTTCTACCTTAAATGCTGTTTCCAGTTAGGACTGAAATTCCAGGACTTCAAATATAATTATTTTGGTGGATTGTATAAAGAAAAATAAATCTTTTTAAAACTAGCAGGAAGCTTACAAGCAGGCAAAAATCAGTTGTTTATTAGTTGTTTGTAAAAATTAGTTTAATGAGAGTATATATGTTTTTCTTAAAACTTAAAATTATTTATTTCATGATACTCCTAGCAAATATTCTGGTTTGGGTTTTTGAGGAAGATGTGTTGGTGTTTTTACTGGTTTTGGTGCTTTGGTTGATTTATTTTGCTTTGCCCTGAAGGCTGTGATTACTAATATACATTATAATACTTACAAATGGCAGTTACATATAGTAGGTCTTGTTAATGAATATTCTGGGATAGTTAATGAGAGGCAGAAAAATTCTGTTCTGTAGTTCAAAGTTCTGTGTTACATTGACAGTTGTAGTCTACTGTTAATGAATAGTGTTTCAGATATTGAATACACAATCACGTGAATGGCCATTTGTATGTGTATGTGTGTACTTATTACGTGTGTATGCATGCATGAGGAGTGTGCACAACTTCAAGCTCTCTCTTGAGCAAGGATAATGTAGTATACTGGTAAAACCTTTATTAAATAACACTTAATTTCATGGATTGATCTGAAGGATTAACATTATCAAAGAACTCAGCTCTTCTAATCACAACGGGGAACATTTTTTTTTTCTCCTAGCAGTAGAAGCTACTGTAATTCCTGGATTCAGGAAGTCATAGCTAATCTATATTCTGTTTCTTCAAAAGAAATCTTGATCTTTACCTTCAAGCTTAAACAACACACAAAGATTATCTCTTTTCTCATTTTAGAGGAGCTTCAACCTCAAACAGCTGAAGAAATCTCTCAGTGTTGTTTTGAATTCTAACTTCCTCTCCAAATGTTGAAACCCCTTGTATTCCAATGGACAACACATTTTTGTATCATATCCTGAACATGTTTTTCCTTATCTAGCTGTCTACTACAGCTTGTTATTTACCTCAAAGAAGTTGCTGCTAAGAACTGACGCAAATTTAAACAACTGATGCAGTTCATGCAAACAGTGGATGGACACTCTCGTCAAGGGGAAAGATTGACTGTTTCAGCAGGCAACATGCCCTTGACTGTTTTAAGCACAGGCCCTTCAGGAGAACTCCTAGTTTTGCTCACTGAACCACAGAATTAAAGTACCATGGAAGAAATCCAGACATGCAACAATGCCAAAATACGTATCACACTATACTGAAAGGCTTCAAAATTATTGTATTTACACAAGGGTATTACAGACAGAATAAATGAAAATTTTATGGTCTAAGAAAAGAAACAATTTTAGTTAACTAGCATTTTTCTACTGCTCTAAAGCTTTTAATGGGAGCAGAGGGAATTTGCACTCAGTGAAGTAGATCAGTGAAATGATAATTTGTCTTTGAATGGAGTACTTTTATCCCATTAATTTCTGCCATTATGGTGTGAGATAAGATGTAAGCCAGTGACTAACTGAAAATTAAGGCCCCCAAAAAGAGGCAACGAAACAAAAGAATAGCTTATGCAGTATTATACAAAGCATATGCTAAAATTAATTTTTACTCAATCTTTTATTGTAGCCACTTTTAACCTCAATTCTTTATGCACTAAATCATGCCTACTTCTGCTATATTTAAATATATTAATTTTACTCATCAGATCTCTTTTTAAGGATATTTGATTAAAATCCTTTCTTGTTGCATTTAAGAGGACAAAAAGGGCATTGTAGTGGAGATATGCCTTAGGTGAATGTATGGCACTGAAAGCCTTCCTTCCTGATATACTGCAAATGAAGGGATCGGTTAGTGTATTACAGAAGCAGCATAAGAGAATATTTTAGCTTGTGTTATTTGCAAAATTAACCTGGCATTGTATACTGACTGCTACTATCCTTTTTAAAGAAGTGTAATCACTGCAATGTTTTGAAAGTACATTTCAGGGTAACACAAAAAGAGGAAAGGATCACAGGCATATATTGTCGGAAAGAATCTCCAGACTTTAAGGTATTTCATTCAATCCATTGCACTGAAGCTGGATCCTGTAAAACTACCATATGCTTGTCTAATCTGTTCTTAAAAACAGTGAAGAATGGTTCATCACATCCTTGGGTAGCCTGCTGAAGTGCCTCATTACTCTTCATTAGAACATTTTTACTGCTCTAAATCTGAAGTCTTTGTTGATTTCTTCTTGTCCTTCCCCCTATGTATGTGAAGAACAAATGTTCATCTCCCTTTATATAACTACTTTTTAAGTAATGGAAGACAGTTATGTTTTCTACTAGCCAGCCCATTCTTTTTCTGGACTAAATACATCTACTTTTTCTCCTAAGTCATGTTTTCTAAAACCCTTTACATATCCATATTTTCTCCAGTTGTCCTCTCTGGACTCTGCAGCTTGCCAGCATCATTCTTAAGAGGCAGGTATCCAAAATGAGCCTGAATCCTCCAGCTAGGGACGCCATGCCAGTAAACAGGGCAAAGATAGCTATACATCTCTTGTCCTATGTAGGACCTCCTAGTACACATCCTGAAGTGAGATCTGTCTTTACAACAGCACTGCCTTATGAATTTATAGTATGCCTCTGATCTTTTTATGCCCTTAATATATTTTCTGCCTGGCTGATTTTTCCCCACTGGGAATGATGCCTTCAGTTGTGTTGTAGCTGTTATCTTCCTTGAGTACTTTCTGCTAGTCTTTTTGAATTCATCTTGTTGAACAACCTTGTTAGGACTGTCCAGCTAAAATTGCTCAGTAGTTATGCTTTGAAAAAGCAAGAGCTATGCTTTACTAATCCTTTGGAGGTCGTGGGTAAATCTTTTCATTTGAGAAGCCAAACAAACTCGGTCTGAGTTTTTGAAGGTCTGTCCTGGCTTCTTGCCACAATTCCACCCACGGGTTGTCATTGCTTTACTTCTTTCTGGCAGATCAAAACTCTACTGTTCTGCTGTAGTGGAAACATTGGGAAAAAGAAAGTACTGTAGAATAAATCAGGTTTCCCTGCTTTATGTTCTTCAGGTTCCTTCAGGTTTGTTCCCCACTGTCACCCGCAAAATTCATTCTTAAAGAGTGATCATTATCCATGGATGCTCAGGGCAGAATTAACATCTGCTCACCAGATCTTCCCACTGAGATTGTTAGTTAGCTAAAATACACCATAATATCATCTCCCTCCTCACATTGCAGGAGAATTATATTTAATGTTCACTGGGTAGATTTAACGTTCACTGACAAAAAAGGTGATGGTAGATTTAAGTTCAAGGCAGAACTGAGTACCAGGAGCCATATGGCTGTGCAAGTGGACCTGTGCAAGGAAAATGAACCTTGCTTGCATGCAGTCAGAAGGCAAAACAGAAACAAGAGGCTTTCCTGTCCTCTCCTCAGCCATTCGCTCCTTCTTCCTCTGCTGGAGTTGCCTGTTGCTCCAGTTTTGCAGACTGATGAGCTCACTATGTGTGTGTCCACCTTCCGAGAGAGAGGGCACAAACTTCTAGTAGAGACTGCAGCTTAAGCAGGAGCTGGAAAGCTATTTAAAATTGATAATAAAAAAGATAAATGTATGGTCATTTTTTGAAATGATAGTCAGGAAATGTTATTAGCACTAATGTTTATTATCACTAAAGCCAAGTCAAATCAGCTTTTAAATTTATAATTAAATTCCTATTTCAATAATTTTCTGAATCTGGACTATGTTTTAGTTGCGAATCCCTGGGAGATTCCCAAGCTAAAAATTTATCTAAAGGGACCAAAGTGGAAACTTAGTTTTGCTGCAAGGACATAGAACACTTAGATCTGTAAAGTTTGTGGAGTGAAATCCAGAGCAGGCTTTTCAGGAAAAATGTGCACGTGCAGTTACAATCTGACTTGTATCACTGTACACCAAGAGGCTGAAGCCATAATATGGGTTTTATAAGTAAAAACATTTGTGCACTGGATCAACTTTAAATTAATCATTTGTTTCTTCTGAAGGTGGTGATTATGAAATCATTAATACACTCTTGGAAGAGAGTGTATTTTGTTTTGTTTTGTTTTGTTTCTTTCCAATAGTTAGTAAATATCCTTATAAAGTATAATTTCCAGAAAAACAACTGAAAGGAGACTAAAGAAGAAAAGAGAAAGAATTCTTCTTTTCATAGCAGTAAAACCAGTAATAATATAATGCCAAATTCAGAAATCTTCTATGAGAGGTTTTCAAACACTAGGGAATCTCTGATGTCACTTAGACTAATAAGGTATGCATTACAACTACTTTTCGCTAAAAATACCTGCTAATTTTATTTTCATTGTACACCTATAATTAAAAAATCTTTAAAAAATGAACTGCTCATAAGGAACGTAATTGGAAGGAATCTTATGCTTTTTTTTTGTAAGTGAGAAAAGAACATTAGCCTTATTAAATGCTTTACACTGAATTTCAAAGCGCTTTACACAGAATTTCAAAGCACTTTACAAATTATCTTGCTATTAGGTTAATTCTTATATTCAGTATTAATTGACTGGCAATTAGAACCCTCTAGAAAAAGAAGTAAGGGGAGAGAACCCAGAAGAAGACATTATACTGCAAAACCTTGCGTTGTAAGGCAGAAAATAGTGTGACTTATTTTTGATGGTGGTAGCATACATGGTTTACCCACAGTTATATTAAAACAAAAAGGCAGAGCTTGTAGGCTGTTTGTTCTACATTATATAGTTCAGTATACTTCATTCAGGCTCTCTGATATGGCTTAATCTTTCTATTTCATCTCTTTGGTTCTGATCCTCACAAACAGGTGAGTGGAGGAGAGGCGCTATAGGATGACATTGGTCTGTAAAGACATTAGGTCTCCCTTTTGTATGTAGACATGTCCACTGGGGAAATCTCAAATCTTTCAGTCCCAAGAGTACACCAGCTGCAAACTGTGACAGTGAAACATTTCTGTAAGTTCCTTGTTTGAATGTCTTGGTCCACCTCTTGTTTAACCTGACTGTATCTCTATGAGGTTGTGGAAGTGGCAAAGCACAGTATTCATTCTTAGGTCAGCTCCGATAGAGAAAAGAAAAAGAAGAAAGAAAAAAAAAAAGCACAAAACAAGTGACCAGGGTGATTCTCAGCATCTTCCACATCTTCCAGGGAGCGGCAATTCGTTGGGCACTATGGAGAAGGGGAGCAGTCTGACTAGCGGAAAAGGTTATTACAGATTCAGTTACCCTGATGCCTTACAGTACATCCTGCTGCTGACAAGTCAGAAGGGTTCAAGATATGAGAGCTTCTTGTGTGTTGAATTGTGTGTCCTCCCTTCTTTTCAGGACCTGCTTTCCATTTATTTCTCTTATCTGATTAAACAGGTGGGTACAATTACCTACAAGCATAGCAAAATTACAGATGAAGAGTCATTAAGGAAAAAAAATAACAGCAAAGTAAGAGGAAAAAAAACCTAAACTACAAATCCTATACTAAAATAATTGTTCTTAATGCTTTGATATAATAACTACAATTTTTTCACCTCTTAAGATTAAGAAGAAACATGTTCTGTGTCTTAAGAAAAAGTTTGTAGTAAGCCAAATAGAGTTGTAAATATATGAGTCCATTGTTACAGTGAATTGTGTGATATTTGCTTTAATGTTTTTCAAACAATCAGGAAGGGAGACACTTTACTTACATCTCTTCATGTTTTCTTAAAACGAAAAGACAACTCAAAAAGAAAAGGCAGAATCAAGAAGTCTCTCTTTCTTCAAAAATAATAATGTCACTACTATATGACTGGAAGATAAATTTATACTATGCAGATAAAAGATGGAGTGGAAAGGGATGTCACGCTACAATTTATACAGTCAAGATCAGATACAGTTATAATTTATGATTCCACTTACTCTTTGCTAGTAATGCTCTTTATCCATAATATTGTCTCACAATACCTGTCAACAGTTAGTTTTGCCCATATAAATCCTACCTATTTCTACTATAGCTTAATTCAAAAATGTATGTAGTCCATTATCTGTGGTCATCTTCTATAGATAGAAGCTGTTTTCATTACAGCATTTTTCTTTCCCTTTTATGCCCATTAGCTTATTAATATAACAGGAAAGTTAAAAGATGGCAATATGCCAAAAATACCAATAAGTACTTAGAAAATAAATATAGTATTTAAATACTGACTGCCAACACCATTCTGGGGTACTTTAGGATGAGTGTTGTCAGCAGGTCAGAGTTGGTGATCCTTTTACTGTACTCAGCCCCTGGAAGACGTCTGATGTGCTGGGTCCAGTTCTGGGCTCCCCAGTACAAGTAAGAGATAGGCAACCTCCTCTAGCTGACCCTGCTTTGAGCAGGGGGTTAGACTAGTCAGTCTTGAGAGGTCCTTTCCAACCTCAACAATTCTGTGACTGGTTCTGTGATTCTTTAGATAAATGATTTTTACATTTTTTTCCATAGGAAAAACCTTTCCCTCTGTTTCAGTTTAATAAATTAATATTATTTTAAAGAGAAGAAATTGATTGAAACAGATCCTTAATTTCTTAAAGAAATATATTTAAAACTTTTTGCACAAACTTACCTAAGAATTCCCAGCTAATCTTATTATATTCAAACGACTTGTTTTCTAGAGCTCACAATCATGTTCATACAAATATTCCATACAGCATCTTAGTATTCTTATGTTCTACTTCATTGTCTTTTATTCTAGAGATTTAAAAGTGCTCAAAAATTGGACTTAAGTGGAATTGGTCTAAAACATATCTGTTGTGAACGGCTCAGCAGATACAGCAGTCCTCTCCAGAAACTCAAGAAATCCAGATGTCCTGGTTTCGGCTGGGATAGGGTTAAATTTCTTCCTAGTGCTGTGTTTTGGATTTAGTATGAGAAGAATGTTGATAATACACCAATGTTTTCAGTTGTTGCTAAGTACCTTGTCAAGGACAACTATCCTCTGCTATCAAGCTAGACTGGGAGGAGGGAACACAGCCAGGACAGCTAGCCCAGCTGGCCAACGGGATATTCCATACCATGTGACGTCCTGCTCAGTATATGAATGGTAGGCGTGATCCAGGAAGTAGTGATCGCTACTTGGTTATTGGTCAGCGCGGGTGGTGAGCAATTGCATTGTGCATCACTCATGTTGTATATTCTATTATTATTATCATTATTATTTTCCCTTTTCTGTTCTGTTAAACTGTCTTTATCTCAACGCATGAGTTTTTCTCACTCTTACCCTTCCGATTCTCTCCCCGTCCCACTGCGGGGGAAGGGGGAAGTGAGCGAGTGGTTGTGTGGTATTTGGCTGCCTGGCAGGTTAAACCACAACACCAGAGCAAGTCCTTCTGTGCTTTATATATTACCCCAGCAGCAACAGGATGAGCTGGTTCTTATTCCAGTCTTAAAACTAAGATATGTAGTATTCAAACTTGTTTCTGTTTTTGTTTTGCGTTTTTTGTTTGTTTATTTGTTCATTTCTTTTTTGGTTTTGCTTTTTTTTAAATAATATTTTTTCATCTCCCTGGAAGAATGGTTGTTTGTTTCTTTGTTTGTTTAGCTATTCTTATTTTACTTTGTTCTTGCTTGCTATTGCCTCTGGAATACAAATTTGGAGCAGGCAAGGGAAGTGAGTTTCATTTCACTTAACTGTAGCAAAGAGATTTAGATGCCTAAAGTATCTTTCTGCTGTCCTCTTAGGTAATGGTCTGGCATCCAGTTCTTGATCTAGCAAGGGGCAGATACACCCTGAGTCCTGTGTGAGCTCTGTCAGCCCTGTGCAGATGCCTTAGATACCAATATTTCACTATAATAAAGTAGAATGCTAATATCCATTACATTTTTTAACATGTAGAACTACAATCATGTTTATCCTTTGATCTTAGCCTTTTAAAACATTTTTCTTTAAGCTCTTCTGTGTCATTTTGAATGTCTCTAATTTATGTGATGTAAATGTATAATGTCTTTCAAAAGATATACAAGTAAGGTATGCACACTCAAGTAACAAATCAGAAATTTCATATAGCAAAGGATTAAGTAATTACTTCATTTATGAAGGCTACCACATCAAGCTGACATCAGACACTTTAGAACAGGACCTTATTTCATCATGCTGTGTTGTGCTTACTTATTTTAAGCTAGATCTATTGGACCCCTTCATTTAGCTGACATAAGTATTGAAGCATAAACATTTTATCAAATAAGTTGCAAGCATGAAACCTGTATCAATATAGAACTAAATCAGGGCCTCAGTATCCTGGCTTAATCTCCCCCTTCCCAGCCTTTGCACTGCTTACACAGATGACAAGGAGCAGAGCTGTGATTCACAGTCTGTCTCATGAGCTGTACCTGTGGCTCCCAACAACACATCTCCTTTTTGCTGAGCTAGTGGGAAAACTGCAGCTGATCCTGTAATAAGTGTACTGGAAAAGGTTCAAAGCTTTCGCTAGACAGGAAATGAGCTCATTGCTAGTGAAAAAAAGTATAAAAATGGTCTGGAGGAGACTCTTAGGAAGAAGGCATTTCTTTTCAAAGTTTGGGCATGGAAGGTGTCATGTTGTGGAAGGTAAAGCCTTTTGAAGGGTTTTTGAAGCAACTTCCGTGAAATTAATTTCCATGTCTATCAGGATCAGCCCTAAATCTCAAATGAAGGAAAATCAAAGATAGCATTCTATGGGCTCAGTCACAGCTGTGACATTTTTCTGTTAAGTTCTCAAAGCTACAGAGGTGAAGCAGAGTAAAAGAGTTCGGACCGAGAAGGAAGAGAAATGAGATCTGTTACTGTTCCTAACCCCAACTGGGCAGCCCAGCCATTGTGACAAGTGAACACAGAGTTGCTCCCCTTTATGCTGAACAGCATTACATTTGTTGGTATTTGTTCTACATATACTCATGTATTCAAAATGTTGCAGTATTTTACAAAAATTAAGCATATTTATTAGAGAGCCAAGACCATTATTTAAAAAAAAGTCAATGAGATGGAAATGCGCATAGTGCATATTTATAATAAATGTATTTGTGTGTGTGTATAAAATAACAGAGTTAAAACGTGAGATCTTACCACAGACCTGCTAGGTGGAGCAGATGCTGCCCCTACTGTAAGCTCCTGTGCTGTGTGCGCCTTCAGAGCACGGAACACAGCAAGCCAGCGCTGACCCAAAGCTGTGCACCAGCACTGCTCCTGCAGCTTGATACAGCTCCTTCAGGGAACCACACTGGGGATTTGAAGCGACCGTGTTGACACCTGTTCAATGTGCTATACTCTACAGCACAACGATCAGCTTTTTGGTTGTGTTAAGCCCTGGCCATCAGTTGGTGGCTGGGACCTGTTTTCCAACCACTTTTCTTTACACAGTTTTGGTCTAGCTCCTGATCATCTTCCTACATTCTTCTTATAACACTGAGCCTCTCTGGGGGATACCATGGAGGCACAGCAGTCCCTTCCTGTGGCAGGATCAGCTCATTACTGTTGCGTAGAGAGTCAAATGGGATCACTTTTGAACAGGATCTGTTCAAATAGAAATCACCCTTAAGTGTGGAACAGCTTTCTTTAGTATAAACTACCAACAGCTGAAACAGTAGATTGTTTTTTCAGTATTTATGTTTCTCAATACACGGAAGCTTGGACAGTTTATGCTCATATTTTGGTACTTTTGCTAAGATTTTCTGATATCTCCAAAAGAAATACATCAACAAATTTTTAGAGGACACAGTAACGTTTCCCAGTGTCTCTTTTTATTTAGATTTCATGAAAATACTGTAAAAGTTACATGAAGATCAAAAAAGTCAGACTTGGTTTTAGAATCTAGAAATATTAAGTATTTCACCAAGCTTATTTTTATGAGGCAGTATTGAAAAGCTTTGCTGATTTTAAATGTTGCATTGTCCTAGAGGCAAAGAAATAGTAAATCTACCTCAGCCCTTTTTTTTATAGGAGATAACACAAGGCTAGCTGTCTGTGAAGTGTGCTTTCTTTGATTTGTAACAAAGGATTTGTAACAAAACTAATAGAAAGCTGAGAGGAAAATGAAAACATAACTTTGCAAATGTGGCCAGAAAAGTTTCTGAATAAATAAAATATTAAAATAACTTCATCAATTTAACATGATGGGGATAAAGGTTAGGGATTTTAGTAAATCTTAGCAATGGATGCAATCTTTCTCTCATTCCAGCAAAACTGTAAAAGCAGGTCCCAAACAGGCTACTGTGCTAACAAAGTACGCTTGTGATAACAAGTTCATTATATACGAGGTGGTTACTAGCCATAGGAGTGATTTAAAAGAAAGTCATTTTTTCTCTCTGTGTTCAAAAGCATGATTTTGGCATCTGAGTCAATCCTTTTATTCCCATAGTGACACAGACAAAGTGAGAAACAGAGTTATGGATGAACCCCTTATTCCTGGTATTCAATAGCTTGGTCATCCTAAAACCTAAATTGAGGCACCTGACTATACAGGGCATTGTATAGGGTACTGACTGTATTCTCCCTACAGGGCAGTAGAGTCCCTTCAGATTTGGGTGGCTAATTTTTGAGCACTGCAGTGCTGAAATCATAATGGCCAAGTTTCTCCCTGGAGCTCACTTTCAGTTTCTAGCTTGACCTATTTACTTGTGTGAAAGCTGTGCTCTTCACTAAGGTTTTATCTAAAGCCAACATCTCAGGCTGAGATCAGCTCTGGCCTAGCCTCACAGGAAAAGAGACAAGATGTGGGCAATGTGGCTTAATTAGAATATAACTGTATTAAAACAACACACAGAAGGTCATATCACGAGGACTGTCTTTCTTTCCTTAATTATTATCATGTTGTGGGGGATGGAGGACAGCAGCCCTGACTCAATCAGTGAACTCTCTTCCAACAGGGGGAAGGCTAAAGGGAGGCTAAAAGGAGGACTAAAGGGGAACATTTTCTCTCTGATGATATGACGTGATCATGTATCCTTAAGAGACTTCTAACTTTGTATTCATCTATGGGTTACTAGAGGGCTAGATTTCTCCTCTGGGAAAGCACCTGCACTGGATTTCAGTCACAATTTGGACATAACCTTCTCAACCTACCTGCTCACTGCTCTGGTATAAGAAAAGTGGAAAAACATGTACTGTCCTAATCACTCAGCTGTGGGTGAAAATTGCAGCTTAACTCTGGTGGACAGAGAGGAAGTTTAACTATGCCCAAAGTAAATCATAAAGCCTAATTCTGGTGTCATGTGAGTCTTACAATGGACAAAAAAGCTATACCATTCTGACGCCTTTTGGAACATCAAATGTATACCAAAAGTTTTGATACACACCAGTTGCAGGATGGACAGGATTCATAATTTCCACTATGATCTCAGTTCTCATTCATAATAGGAATATTTGTTACTGCTAGCCTGTACCAAGAAAGGAGCAGAGTATAAATACTCTTCTTAGTGAATTGTCTTTTCCTATTTATATCAATCGGACACAGTGCTAATAACCTGCCTCTTGTTCCCCCTTTTATATGACCCTTTCAGCTTCAAGACATGTCAGGGTAGAGCCTTTCTGTGAGGCAGAGATCTATTTAACAGAACATGTGTGAAATCTGGGGAACAAATACCAAAATTACCCAAACAATTAACCTGCCAATCAGCAATTCCCTCCAGTGTATGTCCTCTCTCTCCTTGGTAGATCAGGGATTGTGGGGTACTTTTCTCTCAGGGTCCTTACTGCATGTAGTTCAAACTAATCCAAATATTTCCATATGTGGTTTTCTGCTAATAATTCCTACTGTATAGCTGGATGCATGCAGAGATTCCTTTTGACTGTTTGCTGATTTTTTTTTTGCTAATTTAGCTAAATATATGGTTAGGCATAAACTCTAACTATAGCAATCTGATTACTAAACTGAGGCAAACCAACAAAAGAAAATCTTATTATTTCTTTCCATACTTCACAATCAACAAATATAATATTTTTAAACATTTATACCTTTTCACCAAAATTTTTAGCATCTGTCTGTCAATGGCTAAGACACAAGCTTAAATCAGCATGACCAAGGTTTGGCCCGATTGTTCTGTAAATAGGAGAAAGTGAAGGATACTTAAACTTTTCTTCTTTTTTGGCCTGCAGACACAGTCTATCTTCTGTCATCTGCAAATTTAATGAGTGTCTAATGAAGACATGGCCTTGGAGTCCAAACTATGAGCAGACCAGAAGAAAGCTTAGACTACAGCAAGTGCTAGGATCTAAGAAGAGATAAAAGTACTTTTAAGTTCCCTTTGTCGTGGTGAAACTGATGGCTCTGCTCTGTCTCTCTTCCCAAGAAACTTTGCTCCCTAAACGCAAACACTATTTGACTGCTATCAAATTATTGGTAAATCTGAAATGAAACACCTGTATTGTTAACAGTTGTTTCTATAGAGTGGTAAATGCCTGCCTCCAGCAAGACCTCAAGTTGGGTTATGTTTCTTGAAGACACTGTTTACTTCCAAGTCAGTAGGAGTAGTAATGATAAGACACATTAAAATGCCATAATGATGCTTCATTACCAGCTATCATCACCATTAGCACATTGTTATACTGTGTATATGCATGTATCCACTCATATATCTGCCAAACTTGACACATCATCATATCACCTTTAATTGTTACAAATTATTTGAGACAGAATCTGGTTGGAGAATGAGAGCAAGAGTGGAAAAAAATAGATTCTCTTACACTTCCACATTACATCCCTTCCCCTGCTGGTTTTTTTTTTTCTTTTCTTCTTTTGTGTGCTTTTGATATATAGAATTTCTTGAATTATATTCCTGAAAATGAACTGAAAAAATTTTAGTGACATAAATAATTGCTTTTCCCTGATTCATCCAAGTTTGCTAGAGCTAAACACTCTAAAAATATTTTTGACAGTTTTCTTCCAATTGCATTAATTTGGGGATTCTTTAAAAACATTCAACAAACAAGTGCTCTTAATCAGGGGAACAATGAAGCAACATGTGACATTACACTAGGCAATCATGCTTCATAGTCAACAATCAATCCAGATTGTTTTGATTGCCAGATATCTATGATAGCTAAAAATAACTAGGTGGGATGATGAATTATATATAGGAAAGCCAGTGTTTTGCTTCTCACGGGAAAGATTCTCTAAAACTTCTTAATTCTTTATTTCGCTCTTCAACTCCAATGCTGCCTTCATGTTCAGAATTAGCATCCTTTCCGCACTGTCAGATGTCGTGTACATTTAGAAGGATATTCCTCTAGGATTGTTTTATCACAGACTGCCTTTTACAGTCCTTTCTATTGTGAAACTCCATAAACCCCATACAGTTCTACCCCAAACACTGCACTGCTTGAGAAGGTTTTATAGTTAGTCAGATCTCTTTCTGTTTACTTTCTGCTGCCAAATAGTAATACTGAAAATCCATTTCAGATGTCCTACCCTCTCTTTTTTTTTTTTTTCTTTCTGGGAGAATGTGATATAAATTCTGTGAATGCCAGAAACTGTTATTTGTCTGTTCTTTTCAGTACTCAGTCTTCTGCAGAAACATCTGCTTTTATCCATGCCTCCTGTGTAACCCAAATATATATATGGGATAATTTTTCAGCAGTTGCAGACATATTAAATGACAGTAAAGTTTGAACTGAAGAAGCATTTGTTCTCAAATTTTTCAATTTTCTTTTCTAAATCTAATTTTAAGCTTGGTAATTTGTAACATTCTTTTAATTCAGGTGTTCCCATGTTACTACCAAGGTATGACAAGAGAGTAACCTCTTGTATTTGCCTTTGAAAGTAATGTGTGCTGTGGAAGTCTCTTGCTCTTATATTGACTATTTTTGCATTCATGCATTTTAACATTCCCCACTCTTTTCAGGTCTTACAACCAATTTTCTCCCTCTCCTCTTTCACTACTCTCATTTTCATTGGTGCAACTAGAAAGGACTAAAGAATTCACATATCTTTAGAATCCAGGATTGTAGAGGAAAGTGGAAGTGATCAGATACCAAGGACAAAAAAAGGCGAATAAATAATCTCCTGTGCTGATGTTACCTAGAGGTTCTAGAGTTACCCAAACTAAAATAGTCTTTCTCAAGCTTGATGCTCAGTTAATCATAGACAGTCTGCACTAGCTTTTTATAGAAAGTAAAAAGCAATGGATAGTATTTTCAGTGGAAAAAGGTCCTGTGAGAAGTATGAAGTGAGATGCAATTTATAGTATAGTTGTGGCGAAATAACCTAGGTGTTTTTAATCCAAAGCAGAATTATTTCTGGAAAAAACTGAAAATGCAGTATATTAGTATTAAGAGTGGTTACGTTTATTTAAAGCATGTTTAAAATATTTTAAGAAAATATTGAAGAGCCGTGCAAATGAAAAGACCTTATTACAGTGGTGCTCCGTCATATGCTAGTAAACTTCCGAAATCAGGATTTCCATTACAGTTGTTTACACTACGATTTTGAGTGGTTTATAATTCATCAGTACAAATTCGCTGCAGGCTAAACCTTAGCATACAACTTCTAATCCACAGAAAACATTTCTTCTAGTAGATTGCTTTTATTAAATTACAGGATGAACACCAAAAAATTCTGATATGGGCACTGTTTGCTGTTTGTTCTTGATCCTTCTTTGAGACATGAAATCTTTCAGTTAAAAAAACAGAAGAAGACAAAGAAGCTTCCTCCTAAATCTCACTTCTATCTTCTGTCTCAACTGATGTCGTATTAGAATAACTGGCCCTTGAATATTTTGTAACAGATTCTAAATCCGTCTAAAAGTGCAATTTGAAAGTTATTGTTATTTTAGGCAAACTGGAACAATAACTATAAAGAAAAAGTGAAAAAAACAAGAACAGAAGCAACCTTCATAAGTGGCAATTAGTTCAATTTCTGTTTCAAGTTATTGGACTCTCTGGATGAATCCACCCCTCTTGTTGCAGCACTCACGCAGGCAGGTGCGAAAAACACAGTCCCCCCATTGCCCTGATCTGGCATTTCATTGAAGGGCTCTGCTGCTCCTATCTAGCCTACGTGCTTGTATTTTATTTGTATGGAAACCAGAGGCTGCCGAGATGGAGTGAAAGGAGAGTCTGGGCCACCACCAATCTTTCAGACTGGGTTGGAAGTGAGTAGTCATGGGAGTGCCTGGATCCGAGAACATGGATACATTCTTCCTGGATCCAATAATATAGATGTCACTTACAATGTTGAGGTATGATTGGATACATGAAAAGAACCTGTTCAACTTCTGTGAATAATTAGTGTTAAATTGTTAAATTGTTGTGAATAATATATGTGTGCATATCGATGCCATTCACCCTCTTGAAGAAGAAATCACTGGTATGATATTAGGAAGAGTTATTTGGTTCACTCTGCATGTCTATTACTAGAATGTCATTTAAAGCAGATGCATTTTGCATTGTAATCTGAGAGTAATTAGGCTCAGTAATGAATACAGAATAGCGTAACAACTTTCTCTCATGGGCCCCATCAGCTATGGTGCTTCCTCTGAGCGCAGCTGCCATGATCAAGAACAGAAAGGAATAATTCTTGTGATGTAACAGTCAAGCATTCTTGTTGCCATGAAGTCTCAAAGTCAATAATACATAGTCTGAATTGGACTTAAACTCCAAGAACTGATTTATACCAAGTATTTGTTTAAAATACAAAACTTTAAAAATGATGCTGTAGTTCATCACTTCTCATTGCAATGAGGATGTGTTTATGTTTCTCAGGAACAGGAGCTCACAGAAGCAATGAAATTTAGAATGGCGGTTGTAAATGGCCTCATGGAAAGAAAAACAGTTTTAGGAAGAAGTAAAAATGATGAGTATGCATACTCTTAGCAGTGTAAAACTGCTAAGCTAACAGTAAAACTTGTTATCACGGCTCTGGTTTATAACAACATGACTGATGTAGCAAGAATATTTAGTTCTGGTCTTTGTTCAGTTTACAGAGGTTATGGCGTTCATGGCTATCACAACACAACTTTCCTCTCCTGAACTATAGTTTGAAAAAGTGTCATAAAAGACATACAAAGGACATAGAGATGTCTGTAACATTTTGGGAGTACCATATGTGCTGTTTCATCATTATTTAGGAACAATTCAAGCAGGAACACCTGCATGCAAGTAGAAGGGGAGAGGGTGACCTGGTTACAGGTGCTCTAGGAGTACCTGAGACACTTCATAGTGTTAGTCTTTTGTGGGTATGATGGTAAACGATGGTAAAATGATGGTAAAACTGCAAGTGACTTGTTTTCAAAAGAATTTAAGCTCAAAATATTTATTGTTTACCAATGAGTATCATTTAAGAACATTTTTTAACAGTGAAAATAAAGCTGTAATGTACTGATGATCTTGATGGTCTCAGGAAGAATACAAGCTAAAGTCTCCTAGAAATACAGCTTCTGCAGAGTTACTAGCACAGAAAAATGACCTGACAAGTTGTAATGATTGCAATTCTTTAAGTTGGGGTTGAAAAAACTATACCTAACTGCACACTTTCTTAAACAAGAAGTTGGCAGAAATTTCCCTTTTGTTCTGACCTTCTACTTGCATGTTTGACCTTGTGACTCTACAGAATATAATTTTAGGAAACAAAAATAAAATCTTTGTATATCACACAATACTTTACACACAAATATATATTTATGTGATATCAAGTAACGCACTGAAATTAAAATGAAAATGTGTTTACTGCATCTGCCCAGCTAGAACTCAACCTGGCCACCGT
>NW_009202191.1:0-26582 GCF_000690835.1 Fulmarus glacialis
AATGATTCTATGATTCTATGATTATTTCATTAGCAAGCAGTCAATTTTATAGTTGTACTTGAAACTACTTAGAGATGAAACTGAATTTTATTAATCACTAATGTTGATAGGGAGTCCATTCTGCTAATCTCATTAGTTCTTTTTGTCTTCATCAACCATATTGTACAAAAGCTACGGGAGAAAATTCTCTAGCATGTTACCTAGCATAGTAATTCTGTGGATAATTTCAAAACAGTTTTAAATCTGTATTGGAAAACCCCCATTTTCCTTCTTAAGTCTTGTGGAGAGGAAGGAATTTTTTTTAAAAATCTAAATATGATTAGGTAATGTATGTTACGCTTGAGAAGCCTGAGATGGAGAAAAATACTTCTGCAGCTGCTGTAAGTCTGTGAAAGTAGTTTTAGATTTCTTGCATGTTTACAGTTCTATTGGTACTGTTAGATGCTACAAAAGTAGCTTCCTTTTGAATGAATGCAAGGTACCCTGCTTTACTGTAAGAAGGCTTTGAAGGCTCAGAACAGAAATAATTGATTAATTACCTAGATAATGAAAGCAGTATCAGGAGGAAGAACTCTTGTAGTGCAATACGACTTTGTTTAGAGGCATTGAGAAAAATCCTAAACCTTGTTCAGAGGCTAATAAAAATAGATTAGCAAATAGACAAAGAAATTCACTTAGACTTTTCTTGAGAAATATTATCCCAAAATAGAATTTTTACAATTTAAGCCCCGTTATGTGTTCAGTGTTGTGTGTTTTGTCTGTTTGCAGTGGCTCTTTGTTCTCCCAAATAATACCCTTAACTTCAGAGGCATGCAATTGCTTGGATATATTTGAAATGAGCTTGTAGCAGTCTTTTGGGTGGGACATGGGAGACGGCAGAATGAGGGAGGGTTGCACTTAGAATTCCATTAGAACACTTCACGGTTTTCCCTCCTCTTTTTATTAAAGCTTAGATGTTGTGAGAAATCTTTGGACTTCATGACTTATTGGCAATCATAGTTCACATTGTATTCTTAGTCTGAAAGACTTGCAGTCATTCAAAATTCATTCATTCAGTTAAGTATTTTTAATGGATTAGACAATGTTTGATAAGTGATTCTATGTGTTCTTCATTTGTCTTTGACTATAGCATAATTTTCTCAATGTGTGCATCTTCCTTTCCTTGTATTCTGTCCTGAACTCCCCACTCTCAATTAGTAAGATTCCTTCACCTAGAGTACCTAATGTTCTTTTTCAATTTTCTCATGTCAGGAGTATGAACAACCCCAAAAAACTGTAAAAGATTTGTTTTCTCTTGACTGAAATTTTGTGAAACCTGTGGAAAGTAGTTAGTGGGTAAGATAACTCTATACAGTTAATATATTGCATGAGTGTGTAAACTTGGTTAAGACATGCTTTTCACATACGAAAATGTAGTATTTGGAATTTAATGTTTAGGTGTAATTTCTGTGGAAAAATGGTTTTTAGCTGGTAAGTCATCTGCTTGTGGATGAGAAGTGTGTTCAGGACAAGGTCATGTTGCTAGGTTCACTCTGTTTTCACAGAGCAAACTTTACTTCAGCAGCTGTTTTAAATATAGGTACCTACAAGCTTCATTAAGCTGTTTAGAGAAGTATATGTTGTAAGTCTAGATGATATTTACTGTAGTTTTATTTAATCAAAATTTAATGGGAGAGTCTCAGTAACTTTGAGTATCTGGCATCACCTACCACAGGTGGAAGTCTTGCTCGTTTCAGTTTTAACTTCTGAAGGTTGATGGCAGTGCTTTTCAAGAAAGGTTTTTACAAGCTCATGATTTTTATGTTGCAAGAGGTTTTAGTGCTTGTTTCATGGCAAATAAATTCACTGGTGGTGTGCTTTCCTTATATAGGAAGAAAACTGGATTTCTTCCATATTTGTTTTCTCCACAGTCATTCTCAAACTCCTCTGTCTCCCATTAGATCTTTTAATACTTTCTTTAAGGTGACTCAGCCATTTTTAAAATACAGAGCTGTAAAGGAAGAGTTACATGTAGTACGCTCTACATAACTTTTCCTGACTTTTAAGATTTTTTTTGCATCGTTATGTACAGTTATCTCCATTTTCAATAGAGGATCAGTTGTATTAAATGGGCAGTCTTCAGAGAATGAGTTTGTCTTTTTAGCTTTTCTGAGTAATTAAGCATCACGTGAATCTAGGCTTTGGGGTTTAAAAATGGCATGCTAAAAAATTTACTTTAAAAATTTAAATAATCATAGATTCAAGTTGATAAACTCTTAAGAAGAGGTTTTATAACTCTGGAGACTTAGTAATGTAAGAATTGGCTCAAAATTCTGTTGACTCTTCAAGGCATTTGTGTAAAGCTTGTTACAATAATCAGAGTAATTGATAAATGACATTGCACATCTATTTAGATGTTTTTAAAAAATTTATTTTAAAAAACTTTTTACTTTTTTAAAATTTATTTACTCTTTTTTTTCTTCCTCTCCCTTAGTCTCAGACTATGAACTACGTAGGACAACTTGCAGGACAAGTCCTGGTTACTGTGAAGGAGCTGTACAAAGGCATTAATCAGGCAACCCTTTCTGGATGCATTGATGTCATTGTGGTCCGGCAACAGGATGGTACATACCAGTGTTCTCCTTTTCATGTCCGATTTGGGAAGCTTGGTGTATTGCGCTCTAAAGAAAAAGTGGTAAGTTCAGAAAGTGGGCCAAAACAAAGTTTTGAATACCAATGCATTCCCTTTTTTCCCCTCTTCCTTCCTTCCTTCCTTCCCCAACCCGCCACATACCCAGTTAGCAGGCTGATTCAGTACAGAGCAGTTTCTCATATATGCTGTGTACAAAGTGATAGTTTTGGAATGCAAAACAGAACCTCCTGTGGTAATCTAAGGAGTCTGCAAAAAAAATAACTGTGAAAGGAAAGCTTTGACAGCTCTTGAGCTATGCAAAAAGAATAATACAAACATATAGACTTCACAGTCTTGAAATATTTACATGGCTTAGAAATGCTTAATGCCATTTAACTGATCCCTGATGCTGCAAGCAACTATTTTTGGAATGTCTGGAGGACAAATAGAGCATGTCTTAAGGGTGGTGACCTATCATAAATATTACTCCTTGTTAGCTCTGTTCAAGGCTGATAAGCAGTAGAAAATGCAGTTATTAATATCCACAAGCAAATAAAAACTGGGGCTGAAGCTTCATTCCTATGTGGGCCTATTTGAAAGAGGATCTGGTACAATTCCCTGTCCAGCCAGTCTGAGACTGTGGTGCTACCCGAGCAGATTGTCCTGCCATCCCCTTTCCATAGGCTTTATAATCGTGCCTAGGGAGTGAGTTGGATTGGGTTGTAAATTTGACCGAAAAATGGACCTATTGTGGGGACAACTTTATATTACTGTTGGTAGGGGAGTACTGTGTATGGCAGTATTGCCTGTGGGTGTGCTGCCAAAGGATGGATTGATTCAAACAGATCATAAAACCTCAGGATTACATGCTGCTTTTCTAAGAAGTGAAAGGACACTGCAGGAAACTACCCCTGTCTTTATATTGTGGTTGAAAAACGAGAATAAAGTGCAATTAAAAGAGCAGTTATATTAGGGCATTTTTTTTTTTGTTAATGGTCCATACTGGGAGTTACATGCATTAAAGTTGTAAGTTTATCATAGTAACACAGGCTAGCAGCAGTTTTCTTGTTTCATTTTTTTGTTTTGATTTCCCACTTGGTAGTGTTTTTCTGAAGGAGCATGCTGCTGACAAAAAGTTGATTTTCCTTAACAATACCGCAACAGATTACATTACAGTTTTTCAGCAAGGTACAAGAGAGGTCGTATAGCTATACTTTTTCTAATGTCTAAGCAAGTGAGATGCACTTACAACAGGAGTGATTTGAAACTTGAGCTTGCTAAATGTCTTTACACTTCTGAGAAGCTGAACCAAATTTGGGAGGATTTCAGTTTCAGGGTACCTCTAAAAAGCGGTTGAATAGTAGAAACATCTACTCTTGATACCTGCTGTATGTAGAAGACTCATGTTACTTAATTGGAAATTCAAGAAAATATTTTAAGAATAAACTGTGTTCAGTAGTGAAATAAATACAATTTTCAGATCAAAACCATTCAGTTCTTGTGGGGAAAAAGAAAAGCTGTTATCTTAAGGATTTGGGTATAGTCCCCATGCATGTTTGGTTACCTACCTGTAATTTATCATCTCCTATGATTGGGATTCCTTGGCTAATGGTTTTATTCTCATAAATGGGCGAATAACGGAGTGGATTAGGATACATGGATACTGTCTTTCTTAGCACTATGGTGTTTTGGTTTTTTTTCTTGGCAGTCCATGTGCTAATCTTAAAATTAGTTCTCTTTCCTTTTTGACTGGCCATTTCATATCACGATAACTAACTATGAATATGAGTATTCATATCACAATACTAGCTGTATGACTCGGGGTGCAATTTTTTCTTTTGTATTGGCAGGAAACTAGAACTTGAGTAATGTACGTCTTGGATATCTCATAGCAATTACAGAATTTAACTTGGTCTCCTTTTGACAAAAGTGTCTATATATAACCTGAAATGCCATTGGCATTTTCTGCAGTAAGGCAAGTCCATTGTGTTTCTGTCCGACATGTATTAAATTATTTTTAATTAGCTAGGCTAAATGCAGATATACAGATACCATTAGATAAGCAGATTTACTGAAAAATAAGGTAATTTTATCTGAATATTGAACACATTTTGTTTGGAAAAATTTGGAAAGGAACTTAACTGGATGCCCAAGATTTCGCAAAGAGGAGGAAGTAAAATAGTTTTAGCTTGGTTTTAGAAAGACATTTGGTTTTTTCTCTATTATAACATTATTTCATACATGTGGGGAAGGGTAATCTCTCCCTCCTGTGCAATGTAATCTAAGTTAAAGTACCTTTTTATGAGAATAAAAACATTCTTCCTCTGATGAAAGCACTATGGTTGCAGAAGGGTTGTGGTCCTATGTCGTATCCCTGTAAAGTCCTGAGCAGGAAAATCTGAAACAACGTTAACTGAGTTGCAGAAATAATCGTGGCAAATCTCTATCCCTTTGAAACAAAGCCTGCCTCCTGGAGGCTTCCAGTTTGTCATCTTGAACTTTTGGTATTCAGGACTCGGATTCATACCAGGCCCCAGTTCAGGTTGAGCTTTAAACATATGAACGTGAACAGTCTCAATCATTCTTCCAGGAAATAAAGATTAGATCAATGATTATTATTTATACTTCTAGCTCTCCAAATTAGTTGAACAAGGTTCAGTCTTGAGATTTTTTTTTTTTCCAATTTTTCTTGTAGGTGTTATGAGCATGATGCATTTTGCAGGTTAACAAAATAAAGACCATTATTATAACAGACTTCTTTCAAAAAGCAGAGGGAGGAGAAAGAGACGTGATTATGCAATGGAACAAAGTTTACTCTCAGAGCAGTGGGCCTTGAGGTCAGTGCTTTCCCCTATGATGAATTATTTACATTAAATTGTCTCTTCCCACAGATTGATATAGAAATTAATGGCGATGCTGTTGATCTTCATATGAAACTGGGTGACAATGGAGAAGCTTTCTTTGTACAAGAAACTGAAGAGGAAAATGTAAGGGCTTTGTGTTTCACGATGGCTACAATGCAGTATTAACAGAGTAATGTGTTTAAAAATGCTCAATATAGTGTTGTCAATATTGTAACTTTTATGAAAGCTAGATTTTCTGTGACTGAATCTTAACATCACTTTCATATGCTGCCAAGATGCTTGGTGCTTGGTACAATTCTGCTACCGGTGATAATAAAGAAACTAATTCTTTTTTTTTTTTTTTAATTAGAGCATTATTTGAAAGATTTGTTGGCTTTTTTTTACTTTGTTTTAGTATATTCATTCTTTTTGACTGCAGTTATACAGATGGCAGTGCCTTATAGTAATTTTTGCCTTAAGTTCTTACAGCTTGTGCTACTGACCTCTCTACTAATAAAGGTGGTCTATTTTGGCATATTTTTAATTTGCCTTATAATTTTTAGCACAGTTTTTCACAATTTTATCTATGAAACTTTCACCAGTTAACAGTAACTTCTTGGACTTGAGAATTCTTCTTGTATTATAATACAGTAATTAATTTCCCAAAAACCTATTGCAGCTGGAAGCTAATGAGCCTCTGAAAAACAGGAATA
This sequence comes from Fulmarus glacialis, assembly GCF_000690835.1. Classification (NCBI taxonomy): domain Eukaryota; kingdom Metazoa; phylum Chordata; class Aves; order Procellariiformes; family Procellariidae; genus Fulmarus; species Fulmarus glacialis. The sequence goes on from NW_009202191.1 coordinate 6,168, forward strand.
ATTGTTGATTTTTAGTCTGATTTCCTAAGGATATGGGACCTATGTAATCACAATATTGTCAGTCCTGAGCTTCGGTTTTGATCACTTTGGAATCTGTTGGCATTTTTCAGCCAAGACAGAAGAAAGAAGTTCTAAATACAAAGTTCCAAAAGGTTTAATGAAAATAGTCAATTAGAGGAGAGAGAAAAAAATTTTGTCTCTGTGAAGTAAAAGATGAGGTGTTAATTTCCTGTTGTTATTACAAATTTGAGTCTTTAAAGGAAATGAGCTTGATCCACTTTTTAGTTTAGGGCGCTACTTGTTTATTGTGAGGGATCAGAGGAAGGTCTCATTTTGAAAGCAGTTAAATATAATTTGAAGTGGAAGGAGAAAATAAGCATTAAGACCCTAAATGATAACTTGGGGTAGAGATTCATAACATTTAAGAGAAAGGAAGGTTGGGTTCTGTTTTAGCATACACCATGATTAAAATCAAAACTGAAAGCAGTTTTTTATAGATGTAGTCTGTGTCAGCCATTGATGGGAACTGATCAGTCTTAAGACTTTCAGAAAGCAAGGGTTATAACCATTACCTTTGTCCCCAGTACAATGTTTTAAAGGTTTTATTGCGCCTGCTTAGTATATTTTAATTTATAAGAAGAGTGCCTTACCTGTGTATAATGTGTTCTGGAAAGCTGGTAGTTCATGCCGAAACTATAGATTGAGTTAGCTACAAAGTAGATGACTGAGTTGTTTTTAGTGCTTTTAGACATTTTTTTTCTCAGTATTTCTGCTACTGATCAATGTGTCCTTGTGGTCACCTCTTGAAGCTATGCTTAATGTATAAATGATAAAGCTCTCATCGAGTTCTCGATGGATTCAGAAAGGTTCTTTCAAGTGGTCAGTCTTTGTTTTCACATCATGACATTCAGAAGTAACACCACGTGCCTCAATTCACGTAAATCAGGACTATTATAATGTAACTTTCAGGCACCATTTTTCAGCCAGTTTTCTTTTAACTTTTCCTCTTTTTTTTTTTTTAATTTTGTCTTGGTATTCTGGATTATTTATCACGTTGTATAGAATATTAACTTTATTTTAGGTGCTATTTTATTTGGAGGTTTTTCACAATGCAAAATCTGTGTGTGTGTGTATAAGGCTGTATTTTGTTCTCCTTTCTCCACTTCTCTCTACTTTACAACCAGTGGAACAAAACTTGGTCTGTAACTCTTAACTCGATGGAAAGTTTGAATTTAATATTAAATAATAGCAGTTCAGACTTTGAACACATCAAAAGTAGTTTCGGTGTTCTGGCTGTTTCTGATCACAGTGTAGTTTCTGACTAATCTTCTGCATAGAGTCCTGTAAAATAACAGGCATGTTGTAATTAGTTCTATTCTTAATATGAAGCTCCATAACTTTTTCTCTTTCTCCTTGCTATGCAAATTCCATTCTCTTTTACTGTTGTTCCACTTTGTCCACTCCCAGGGTGTTCTTTCAGTCTAGGTGTCAGTATCTTTAAGTTTCTTGTTATGATGTAAATAACCCCAGGCAGTCCATTGGTAAAGCTTTTCCTTCATTTGAATTGTTCCTTTAAAGGGCAGTGAGTTGTAATTAATTGAGAGTTGTTTGTTTGTTAGTTTTAATGTGAGTAAATTATAGTTGAGTTTTTCGTTTTGAAAGATACTTTACATAAATAGTATCTGACATGGATGACAACACTGAATGTACCTTCACAATTTTGTGGGTAACACTGAACTGGGAGGAGAGGTAAACAGGCCAGAAAAAGAGCCACCATATAGAGCCAACTTGGCAGGCAGGGAGACTGGACCAACAAGATTTGCACAAGGTTTAACCAAGATACATGTGAAGTCTTGCATCTGGGTTGGAAGAATCCCACACAGCAGTACAGGCTGGGGTCTGACTGGATGAAATGCATCTCTGCTGTAAAGGCCAGCAGTATGCCCTGGCCACAGTGAAGGCAAAGGTGTCCTAGGCTGCATCAGCAGGAGTACAGCCAGCAGATGGAGGGATGTGGGATTGTCCCACTCAACCTAGTATATGTTAGGCCGAACCTGGAACACAATTCTGGTCTACCAAGTTCTGGTTCCCCAGTTCAGGAGAGACATGGAAAATTGGACGGAGTTCTGTGGAGGGATGATCAGAGGGTTGGAGAAGTTGAAATAGGAAGGAAGGTTGCTGGAATTGGCTGTGTTCAGCCTAGAGAAGAGAAGGCTCAGGGGGATCTAACCACAGTCTTGCAATACCTACAAGGTAGTTATAGAGCAGACGGAGACACTCTCTTCACAAGGATGCCTGGTGATAAGACAAGGGGCAAAGGGCGCAAGGGGGAAATTCCAACTGGATATAAGAAAAATCCTTCACTGTGAGAACAATGTAACACAGGAATAGGTTGCCTAGAGAAGTGGTAGACTCTCTCTCACTGGAAATAATCAACCTTTGGCTTGACAAGGCCATCGATAACCTAACCTGAGGCCCTATTTTCAACAGAAGATTGGACCAGATGATCTCCAGATGTCCCTTCCAACCTACACCTTTCTATGAATCTGTTCCAAAGTAAATAGACAGCAGTGGATTTAATTAACCATTTTTATTAACACATCTACTAAGTGTGGATAGAACTGGTGTGCTCAAGGGCAGATAATTTCAAAAACATTCCACTGACTGAGTATTTGTTCTGCTGGCAAAATCAATTGTTTATGTCTGAAACTGTAAGAATACTAACATTCATTTTTCTGAACTTTTGTAATCCCTGTAGTGAACTTGGTTCCTTTCTGGATATCAGCTTCATACCACTGGGGTATTGTATGGTTTTGTGTCTAAATATAGATGCAAGGATTAATCTTGTAGCCGGCAACTATCCTGTATGCCCAAAACAAAGTAAAAAAATTAGTCTGTTCTTTATTTTCTTTTTTTTGCTTAGGAAAAAGTTCCTGCATATTTGGCAACATCTCCAATACCCACTGAAGACCAGTTTTTTAAAGACACTGGCAATCATTTGAAATCAGGTGAAAATGAGAGGACATGTGTAAACTCAGAAATTCCACACTCTCTGGAAACAGAGACTATATTCACCCCAGGTTCTGTGAAAAAGAAAAAAAGAAGAAGAAAGAAATACAAACAAGATATCAGGAAGGAAGATCAGATCTCTTCTACTGGGACGGAAGAGATTTTTGAAATGGAAATAAGCTCAGATGATGAAAAAAGCGTTCAACCCCTAAGGTAAACTATCAGATACTTGCTGACTGCTTTCAGTGTTATCACTGAACATTTAAAAGGTGACTTGTTACCTTTCTTCTATGCAAGTAATGCGTAAGTTTCAGTAGGCTCTGGGTAGGCTTTTCCTCAAACAAACAAACAAAACTCCAAACCATTATCTTCCACATATTTACAGAATCCTTCAAGTTTGGCCATTTTGTTATGAACATGAAATCCAATTAAGCCCATTCTGGTAAAGAAGTGTTGTCATGATCTGTTGTGTGACTGAGAAGAAGTTTCAGTGTAATTTCTCTGAGGCAGAATGGTCTTCTGGTGTGTTCGGTAAGCTCTACATAAACTGCAGTGTGGAATGCCTGTAGTAACCACATCTGAATTTGACTTCTCTGGAACCTGGACTTTACTTTGGTAACTGAAAACTACATAAATGAATGCTCCTTCACATTAGTAAAGAGAATTCTTTACATGTATCTAGTCATAAAGGAAGGGGAAGAAAAAATCAGTCCTGTATTTTAAAGTGGATAAACTATTAGTAAATTGGAGCTTGCGGTAAAGTGGTAGCACATACTAATAAGCTGAAGAAGCTTATATGAGTAATAGGAAAGATTATAGTAATAGAAGAAAGCTATGAAGCATATAAATGCTTAAAATCCAGGAAAGGCCTACTCATCAGCTTTATGTGGAAGTTTCTTAGGCTGCTTAACAAAAGAAGTGGACTTAATTTTTAGACAAAGCTAGATGCTTTATTGGACAGTGTTACTGTTAAATGTAGTACTGTCTGAATAAATTCAAGATCTGGTCTGGGAATTGGAAGAATGTTTTGGTATAAGAGAATAAAGTATAACTGAAAAACTCCTTCAGTATGGGTCTTCAAGGGAGTTTCAAATTTAATAAGTACCAGCCAAAAAGGTTAGTGCAACAGGAAAACATGAATCTAACTGTTATCACACCTATGACCAATAAAACACAACAAACAGAATTTAGATTTTAAAGTGTTTTCTAGAATGTCTGTGGCTTTCTTAGTTCATTTGCCTTATTTTTTCACTGTCATATTTATGTAAATGAACTGTCATTTAGATATTCACTGCTCTGTTTAAGTCTGGGAATTGGCATTTTGTTTGGTTTGAGATTTTTCCTTTTTTCCTTCTTTTCCAGTTTAAGAAAAGCAAGATCTTAAAGCACTAAGTCTTTTCCAACCTAAACGATTCTATGATTCTATAGGTTGATGCATACTGATTTTCCCCTCTTACTTTCAATAATCTTTGACTGCATTTGGATTTTTAACCTTCAAATTTATCCACTTATGGATGAAATTTGATTTTTTTGATGCTTCATGTGAACTCATTTGGTCACAAATTCCCAGTGAATAAAATCTGTTCAGCACCACCTGTGTGTCGTCTTGCCCCCCTCTGAAGTCATAATATTGAGGAACTCTCTGTAATATTTTTTTGTGTGTGTGTTTACTTAATTGTTCAATAATACCTTTTTAATCTTTTGGAGATACTTAGCACTGGATACAGACAAAGATAGTATGAAACATATTTCTATCACAGTTAGCTTGGTTTATGAATACAAAGGATGTACAGTTTCTGTAGCTCATCTCAAGTCAAGCCATCATCATCAAGTTTCATAATAATAATACTTCTGAATAAGAAGTGGAGTTAGTAAGACATTTTTAGGGTTCAGTATTTAACATAGTCTAAACTGTCTTCCAAATGAAAGACTTGTGCAAATGAGGTAGATCACTCTAACTGCTTAAGGTCTAATAGGCTGTATTGAGTAAGCGTGTAAATTCTAAATATTTGTGTTTTAGTAGATAATGTTAAAATCTTTTCTTTTCTCCATCCATAAGAGAAATTACTGTTAGCATTCCAAAAGAAGACCAGTTCAACTGTGCTGCTAATGGAACAAAAATACTTTTTTCTTTCATAATAATGGCTTAAAGTAATTTGTTTTGCATTTTCCACTCAAATTCCAGGCTTATCTATCGTGTATTCTATCCACTGTGTAGCCATGATGCCCTTGATCTAGCCTCAAAACAAGTCAGTTATATCCTGAGAGTAGCTATTTATTCAATTAAATTCAGAAAGCTGTAAAAAGATCTGAAGTACTTATGTTGGAAATATTTAAAAGGGACTTCTGTGTAAAATACAATGCATGTCTGCTGAATGGGTCTTACTGTTGGTTGGTGGTTTTTTTTTTTGTTATAGATATTGAGTAGACTTCCCAGTGCAAAACAAACCCCACTGTTCAGAGAAGTGCAGTATTATAGCTACTTGTTGTAGTTTATGTTAATTTGTAAACTCTTGGGTAAATTGTGAGGTTAGTACCTACCCCTGTTTTCTTACTGATTTTAATTTGTGAAATGTGCAGTCTTAAAGTGCATTGTCAAAACTATCTTTTCTATCTAACTTTTTCAGTGTTTCTAAGGCTTACGTAGTAAAGGTTATATGTAAATCTTTGTTCATCATTGGGTTTTGATAATATTAGCTGGCTGTACAGAGTGATACCATTTATGCTCTTGTGACTTCTTCAATATTAACTTACTATGTGTCAAGAGTAGTAGATTTTTAAACTTGCAGTATTTTCAAGTATTAATAATAGTTTTTATATACATTTTAAGTTATATAAAGGTGTGTTGCAAACAATTAATTCTTTAAGCTATACACTTTTTTCTTTTGATCTTGGATTTTTAATAACATATAAGTAACTTTTCTAACTGAATTAGTAATGCAATTTCTTATAGCTGACTTAATGTCCCATGTATCTCCACAGAGGATCCTCAAATTCATCACCAAAGGGTGAAGAACAAAAAGAATCTTTGATTTATCACTCGAAGGATCATTACCCCTTATCTGATGGAGACTGGTCCCCTCTGGAGAAGTAAGTAACTTTGTAATGTCATCATATGTATAATGATGAGTAATTACAAAAAAAATTAATATGCCTTTTAATTAATTTTTTCCCCTGATCTGTAAAACTATCAAACGTGCCTAACTTGTGATATCAAATGCAGCATTTGATACTCACTTGGAACTTTGAGAACTTTCCTCTCTACTCTGTGTATTAAACAAAATTTGTGGGTTGTTTTTTCTTTTTTTTCCCCTCAAGTGAAAAAAAAATTTCTTACTAAAATTCACTATTAAAAAAAGAAAATACAGTTAATAAGATTAGTAAAATACAGTTAATAAGATTACTAATAAGGGTATGGAAAACGAATATGTTCCTGATGATTCACCTTAGCATAAGCAACACTTGATATGCCATAAAGCAGAAGTGTTGAGTATGTAAGTTAGAATAGTGGAAGGTGAAATAATGCAAACTACTCGAGGTAAAGCTACGTCCTCAACTTAAATCATATTCCATTTCAGAACAGAGGATTTGCTAGTTACTAGAATACTAACCCAGAGATACCAGAAATAGTATCAGTTGATTGTGGATTCTTAACAATGACATAATACAGCTCGCCAGTCAGTTTTCGGTTACAGTGGCTAGGGCACTTCTGTTTGTACGTTCAAGCTCTTCAGTTTCTGATGTTCATGCTATTACATTCCTCTTGCATTCAGTTTCTAGATTTTTCAAGGCTCACCCTTTGGATTTCACCATTCTAACATCAATCTCTATTTGCATAAGAAAGCATTCTGTCCATATGTGGTAGAGGTAAATTTCATACTTTTCCTGAACATTGGGCATAGGGAAGGGCATATATATAGCGCATAGCATGCTGAGCAGTATCTTGATTCATTTTAACTCTTTGGTGAGTGTTTAGTTTTACTGCTTTTCAGTTCGACTGAGGACTCTACCTCATAGCAGATATTCAGTGTCAGTGAGGATTACTGGTCAGTCTTGTGTGATACTTGTTATTGCATGCTTGGTGCTGCTGCTCAGTGCACAGGTGCCTGTTCTTCTGTATCAACAGATGGTAGTGCAGAATAGAGAGAGCTTCATAAAATACTTTTTGAAGTGCATATAATCTCTCTGCTTCAGGTGTTTCCAGGGCTGTGGCCTTAGCGTCTGAATGTACCACACCATGCTTGGTGCCTGCTAATTCCCCCAGTGCATAGCTTGTTAATGAACAGAAGCAGTTGGACAGGAAATGCCATTATCATTCCTTTTTATGTTTTGGGCTGGCAACCACATCCTCAATTGTACTTGATGAAATGTAGTCTTCAAATGTTCCCCAAAGGTTTGTGGTTTGTGACTGAAAAGCGGTCACAGTGTTTGACCCTGAGAATTGACCCGGTGTTGTATGGATTATATCACCTAGGTAATTGTAGTATAGAGGCTGATAGTCCTTTTCAGTTTATAAAACTCCAGCTAACATAGACTAGCAGGCTATATCTGGGAGATACTATTCAGATTCATGCCTCTCTTCTTGTTTACTTATTTAGAGGATAGTCTGCTCAAACAACTTGTTTGTGCATCATGTGAGATACCTAGGCTATTTATAATTTTTTTTTTTTTTTTTTTAAACAAAAAGCTCTCCAGTACAGATTGCAGTGTAACAGAGAAATTGACAATTTTCCTTTCCCTCTTTGGAGGGGAGTTGGGGGGGGGATTCTCTCTCGCATGAGCCATCTAGGAGAAGAGAAATTTTGCATGAAATTGTTTCTCCTAAGCCACCAAAGAAAGATTCTATAATGTAGCCATTGTACAGTGAGAGAGAAGTGGGAGGTTTTAATAACCTCCCTTTTGGAGACCTGGAAAAGCTAACTGTCTTCTAGTTGAGGTTGGTCATCTTGCTCTTCAGAACCCTTGCAGGGAGCTAAGGGAAGATAGTAGCCTAAGTCTTTTCAATGAGGACACTTCTGTTTGTCCTACTTACTAGAATAAAACCAAAAAGCATAACCATTAACCGTTTGATACCTGATACCATCAATGGTCTTCCTGTTTTAACAAGCAACGTTAGCATGACTAGAAGATCACTATTACAAGCATGGGCCTTTTGACTAAAGACTTCTCCCTGAGAATGATAATGGAAAACTTAAACTTTGAGGGAGGTGGAACAGGCTTAGGTTCTCAAAGCCCTGAAATATTCAGTCTTTTGCAAGTACTGCTGAATATTAAGAATTAGGCTTAGAAACAGGTTAATATGTCTGCATGGCTTCCAGTTGACTTGTGATATAGGCGGAACAAATTATTTGGGCATGTAGGTAAAATGAGTTCATATTCCATTCCTCCAGAAATATGTACATGTATTTTCATTGGTGTGTTACTTTAACTAAGCCCTTCTAACAGTACAGAAAATGTAATTTCTGTAGGAAATTGTTAAAGGAGAACTGAGGGGGGAAACCTCTAAGTGGTTTGCTTTTTTGTATCCCTGGATGAAGGGACCTCAAAAGATCATCTGGTCCAACCATTCATGGAAAAGGGAGACTAGATGAAATATGTACATGTATTTTCATTGGTGTGTTACTTTAACTAAGCCCTTCTAACAGTACAGAAAATGTAATTTCTGTAGGAAATTGTTAAAGGAGAACTGAGGGGGGAAACCTCTAAGTGGTTTGCTTTTTTGTATCCCTGGATGAAGGGACCTCAAAAGATCATCTGGTCCAACCATTCATGGAAAAGGGAGACTAGATGGGATTAATCTAGCGCCCTGTCCAGTCACAATTTGAAAACCTCTTGTGATGGGGGACGCATCCCTGGGAATGTTGTTCCAGTGAATGACTATTCTTACTGTAAAAGATTTTTCTTAGATCAAGATGAAATCTCTCCTGGTGCAACAAGTGCAAAGACAAGTGCGAAGTCCTGCACCTGGGACGACATAACCAAGAGTCCAGTACAGGCTCAGATCTGTGTGGCTAGGGAGCAGCCTTGCTGAAAGGGACCTGGGGGTCCTGGTGGACAACAAGCTGAACAGGAGTCAGCAGTGTGCTGCTGCAACAATGAAGGCAAATCGGATCCTGGGCTGCATCTGCAGGGGCATTACTAGCAGAGATAGAGATGTGATCATCCCACTCTACTCAGTGCTGGTCAGGCCACACCTGGAGTGCTGTGTCCAGTTCTGGTCCCTACAATTCAAATTCAAATATTGCAGTTTATATATATATTTAAAAGAAAAAAAAAAAAAAACACTACCAAATCAAAATACTCTATGAATGTCAAAGTGTAAAAAGAGCAGCATTTCTCTAATATGCAATATAATTGCCCTGTTCAAGAAAGGCTAGACTTGGACCTGTCCCACCACTGAATGCTACTTCAAAACAACCTCTTCTGTTTCCTTTCCTCCCTAAGATCATAAGAGCAAAATGATTTTGAAATCACACCTTTCTAGCATTTTGTAGAGTGAGTTCTTCTGGCTTAAAAGTAGTCTTGGCTAAAGTAAATTCCAGAGGTCTGTTTCTGTTTTATGGATAATAACCACTGTAGGAAAGATAGGATGGAACTTTAAAAAGTCATGTAGTCCAAACACACCTGAAGGAAGTTTTCAAGTAATCTCCCTTCCCTCTTCTAACGTATCTTGTTAATGTTGTTTTCCCCACATCGAGAATTGGTGTTGTTTTCGTGCATTTGTGAGTTAGATTTGCAGGACTTTTATTACTCAAGTCTTGGTATAGCAAGCTTAAATGCTGTATTTTTACAGAGGAAAGGAACTTAAAGCTAATTTCTGTCTTACTTTTAGATAAACTTTTTTGTTTTGTTTGAAAAATGGAACGTGGGCTGAGGGGAGAGCTATACCTACACTGCAGATAGTGGAGGAATCTGTTTAGGGTGATCGCTGTGTAAGTCCTTTAATGTGATTTTGGTTTTAACCTAATTTCTCACTGTCTGAAAACCCTGCTGGGCTTCTTGCCATGTTGCTGAATAATTGAAGCTCTGTTAAGCTGTAGAAAACTCTACCAACAGTAGCTGCACAACAAATGCATTTTAACACTGTAGCCTTCTTTTTCTCTTTTCTTTTTTTTTTTTTTTTTGTTCTTGTTGATTTGCTAGCCCTTTCTCTGAGCCAGTCTGCCCTAAAAGTGATTCAGAACTAGAAGTTAAACCGGCTGAGAGCTTGCTCAGATCTGAATCTCACATGGAATGGACCTGGGGAGGATTCCCAGAATCAACCAAGGTAAATTTATTTATTGTCTCTAACTTTGTGAACTGACTTTTGGCATACCTAAACGTGTCCCCTAAGAGAAGATTGGAAATCTGCTGCTGTTCTTCAGAATAATTCAGCTGAAATAGGAAAGTAGCACCCCCTTGTGGCTGGCAGATAGTCGAATTTGTTGAGTTCAAAAGCTGGTCAGCAAAGTAATTCCAGAAAACCTAGCAGTAAAAATCTGAAATGTTTGAATTTTTAGTTAGAAACTGAAGAAAGCGACTTTAGAAATTAATTTCCTTTATTTTAGGCTAAGTTCTAGTTTATTCCAGAGGAATTGTAGCCTTGATGGAGTAAATTTGTTATATAACATGTCAGCTGGTGACAGAAGCCCTGGTACATCCACATTTATGCTTTTTTCTTGCCATGGTTTGGTCAAGTCAGCACTTCCTGTATGGCAGTTTCTTTACTGAACTTGTAAATAAGCTAGTATGAAGCTTCTGTTGCAGGGAGCTTTGCTAATAAGGTGGGACATGTATTTTAGCAACATAAAACACGTTTAAATTCTTAGCCAGTTTACTTGTGACCAGGACTTGTACCATGAGTACAAGTTTAATGTTTAAAAACAAACGTGAAGTGAAAGGATTGATTAGAGTTTTGTTTTTCAGATAAGCAAGAAAGAGAAACTGGAGCATCCCAGAACGGCTACCATTACTCCATCAGAGAAAACTCATTTTAGGGTCATACTCAGCTCTGATGAAGTTGAAGATGATGATGATGTGAAAGATTCTGTGTGTACAGTACTGAAACCTCAGCCAAGAACTCATCCTCTGCTTAAGCAGATGGATGTTAAAGATTCTCTTGCTTCTGCAATCATAGAACCGCAAGATCCGTTGCCATTAGATGCTGATCATCATTCCAGACCGTTGGCAGACCCTTTACCGGAAACAAAGCCAATAGCAAAAATTGACTCTCCTTCAAAAAAGAAAGGTATATAATAAAGCTGTTGATTCTTTCCTTCAGTGCGATACCAAATTTGAGGCCATAGTGGAAAAAGTATAAATGTGCCTTTTCAGTTTTTGCTATTTAAAGTCTTATCTGACTAAAACTATAATTAAACTCTTGGATTTATAAATGCTACAAGTAAGTCTGAATCTTCCACAATTACATTTGTATTTAATGTGTCTGGATAGCTTCATGTTAGTAATCTTAATTGTTAAAATTAACAGGGGTGTACAAGCGCAGTCATCATCAGGGGCCTGATGATATTTACTTGGAGGACCTAAAGGCTTTGGAACCTGAAGTTGCAGCACTCTACTTTCCCAAAAGGTAATTCTGAATTAAGGTTCTATAGATCTAGGGTTATATTGCACTTGCACTATGTGAGTTATTACATGTGTGGTTTAGATGTTTATGCGCCAGGTCTGATAAAAAGAATTGGCCTTCAGGTTTCTAGGCTGTGGAGTAATCAGTACTGATCTCATTGTGAAAATCTGTTTCTGATTTGACAAGAAACACATGGAAAGATCACGTGGGAGGTCATTACTGAGAGTTTTAATCTTTGTGGAACCTGTATGTTCTGCAAATATAGGGGGGGGGGATGGGTTTAAACTGCACACTCCTTTTGCACCAGTACTTTATTTTGCCATATTGCTAGCTCTAGATAAATACACATCAGTTTATTTTTTGTATGCCCTGTACATCTCTTTCAACTTTTTCTTTTAATATCAAAAAAGACCAACAAAAAAAACTCACAAGATCTTCATGCAAGGCAGCTCAGTCTCAAAATTCACTCGTTTGTTTGGCTTTTTTATTAAATCAAAGCATTTTATACTCCAAAAATACTCTCCAAAAGAATAACTGTCTAGGAAGACCTTTGTAAAAATACAGCTTAATAAGGAAGAAGTGTCTATTGGTTTATGTTAAAACTAAAATTGTAAACTTTTCAGTACTTACTGATTACATTATTTGGGATCAAACTAATAACTCTAACCTTAGATGACAATGTGATTTTTTTTTTTATTTAAAAGGCTACCTTTCTTTTCTATTGTACTTTTTCCAAACACACAGTGTTGTAAAAACATGAAGCAATGTCCTTTTTCCTTTTATTCTTCTACAGCTTTCTGGTAAAGATTGAGGAAAGAGGAGCATAGTATTGTTCTGCAAAAATAGAATTTAGAGGATCTTTTCCTCATTTAGATCCAATTTTTTTGCAGGTGAATGTTAGGAGAACTGGAAACTGTCAATCTGCCAGGATTATGAAGGGTTGGGGGTGTGTGTTTGTGTCTGTTTTTTGTTTGTCTGGTTTTAAATTTATGTTGTAAAATGATGTCATACTTAAAAGAAATGCAATTGCAAGATGATTTTTTTTTTTTTTGAGTAATCATATAGTGTGTTCTGTAACCTAAAATATATACTTTTTTGGCAAGTGAAACACTGATGGAAAATGTGGACTTCTTTTCTTTAGTGATTCTGATCCAGGCTTCAGGCAGTGGACAGAGTCAGATACCCTTTCCGGTTCCCAGTCACCCCAATCAGTAGGAAGTGCTGCTGCGGATAGTGGTACAGAGTGCATGTCTGATTCTGCTATGGACTTGCCTGATGTTACACTTTCACTTTGTGGAGGTCTCAATGAAAATGGAGAGATTTCTAAAGGTATGTGAGAGACTAAAACATAAACAGTAATAAAGCTCAGGCGGCTAAACAAATGAAGGGGCTTGAATGCTCTGATTTCCACCTTGTAAAGCTTTGGCTTATTATTATGCTCATGTTGAGAAAAGGGAATGGATAATCTTTCATTTTCTAAAATTCTCAAGCATTTGCCAAGCAGAGATAACAGAATTTAACAAATTAATCAAGAGCACTTGATGTCTTGAGAAGCTTTCTGTCTCCATTTTTGCACTACATATTGCGTATCTGGCCAACCACTCTTGTTTCTGGCTGCAATTACTTGCTTAGTCCTATATAAATCTTCACAATTCATATTCTTTCCAATTGCCTGATAATTTTTCTTCTTTTTAGTTTTTTTTAAGCAATTAAAAAACTTTGACTACTGTGTTGGACTATCTTTTCTCCTGCTCTACTTTTCCTATCCTCAATGTTTGTTAACCTTTAAATTGTTACCAACTGATTCTTCTCTCTTAATGCTATGGTTAATTTTAATATTAAAGTTGTATGCATTTTTGAGGGAGCTTCTGCAAGCACATAATCTTCATGAACATGTACTGCAACGTTTTTAGTATTACTTTTTAAATGGTCATCCAGTCGCTAATGCATCAAGTGAAATTTAAATGCTTATTAATAAAGGCTCAAAACAGCTCTTTCGGTAACATGGTAGTAATATTGGATTTGATTTGAAAAAAATTGTTTTCCATGCCAGGGTCTTACACTAAATCATGAATTTCTGCAAACTTGTATAGTCACTAGTCATGAAAATACTATTAGTAGTCAGTGATTAAACAAACCTGAAAAGCTGACAACATCCTTCCCCCTCCCCTTTTAGTGTAGTATGTAGGCCCCTTACCTGCCATAATAATTTTTAAAGAAAACTTGCTTAGACAAGCATGGCTTTCATTTTCCAGCCTGCGAACTGAATTAGTTCCTACCTCGTCCTTATCCTCCCTCTTCTAATTTCTTAATTCTCATGTGATTGTTGAAGTAACAAGGCTTTCGATGTTACTGAGGAGGCAGTCACAAGACTCTTGACAGGTAGGCCATATTAGCATATCTTGAGTGATGTTGCAAGATCAGCAAAGACTCTGAAAAGACAGAAAGCATTTTTGTAGATACAAACTAATCAGACATCGTGGGATTTTATATTAATTAATTTTTAATTAAAATCTGCTTCTATTGCAGAAAAATTCATGGAACATATTATTACTTATCATGAATTTGCTGAAAACCCTGGACTCATAGACAATCCTAATTTGGTAATAAGGATTTATAACAGGTAAACTCCCTATATCATGTAATTAGGTCATAGATCATCTCATTTAAAATTTATCCTTTAAAGTGAGTGCATTTCTCAGCTTCCATTGCAATTTGTGTTTTTGATGGATCTGTTTCTCAGTCTCAGAGAGAATTATTTTGAACTTAAGATTTGCATGAAATTTAGCTTTAACTGAAGTGAGATTTTTTTTCCAGCAATTACCACTGATGTTGAATTGTATATATTAAAATAACTCTGCTTCCAGAAAAGTTTAGTATTAGTTGTTGGCAGCAAATATATTTTTTCATGAACAAAAGGGCAGTTTGCACACTGATATTTATTGACCTTTAGTCAGGTTTTGTAATATCTTATCAATAACATGTTTTAAAACAGGTATTATAACTGGGCATTGGCTGCTCCAATGATTCTGAGTTTGCAGGTGTTTCAGAAGAGTTTGCCTAAGGTAAATAGATATATGTATACTTTTTAAAAAGATTTTGTATGTAGTAACACATGATTATCTCTTTATTTTGTTTTTCTATACAAATTAAAAACAACATGCCTAATTTTTCAGGCTACTGTTGAGTCTTGGGTCAAAGAAAAGATGCCAAAGAAGTCTGGAAGGTGGTGGTTCTGGCGCAAGAGAGAGAGCATGACTAAACAGGTACCTGAGACTTATTTTGACACCTCCCCCCCGCCGCCCCCAGCTGTTAAAAAATGAAAAAAATGTAATTTGTCAGAAGTGCCTCAGCACGCTGCTCATGTAGCTGTGTCGCTGATTGCCAGTTGAGGGTTACTCAATGTTGCAGTAGCTGTAGCTGCTTCTGTATATTTAGTCTTAAATACCACATCTTTATTTGCTGTTATTAGTTGCTTCAACAAAATTTATTGTATTTATCTGTTGCACAATATTCTTAAAATTCTTTCTTCACAGCCATAAGCAGTTGTCAGAGCTACTCTGCCGTCACTGCAGTATGTTTTAGGAATGTATACACAAATAAATAAGTAGGTGCTGTGCTGCATAATAGATGCTATGCTGAGACACCCCATTTTAGACTAAATTAAGCTTTCTAAACCTTGAGTATGTGCCTCAAATTTACTTCCCCCCGCCAAAAAAAAGTGACTTTTTATAAGCTTAGAGGTTGACAGCTTCTTCAATGCTAAATTCATCATGTTACACTAGTAGTTCTCAACTTCCGGCATGCAGAGTTTTGTTTCCTGAGATAATAAAAAGCTTTAATGGATCATTTATTCATAAGCATCCTTTTGTTAAATAATTTACAGAATGAGCAATTCTGAGACTTAATATAGTTTATGTACTATATTGATAGCTATTTGCTTAAGTGTGAACTATGAATTTGCTTGGATCAGTTTAAAATGCTTAAAATGTCAATATGTTTTTTATGATCATGTTGCTTTAGATACCAGAGGCAAAAGAGGGGAAAACTGAGATGCAAAGAGCAAATGAACTGCCAGCAACTATAAAAGAGCAAGTTAATAGTAGGTGTGTTCCTGTCTGAAGACTTGTTTTGTGGACTGAATAGTGCCTTTTTCTTTTTTCTCTTTTTTTATTCCTTTGCCTCTCTTTTTTTATTCCTTTGCCTCTCTTTTCCTTTGCCTCTCTTTTCCTTTGCCTCTCTTTTCCTTTGCCTCTCTTTTCCTTTGCCTCTCTTTTCCTTTGCCTCTCTTTTCCTTTGCCTCTCTTTTCCTTTTCTTTTTTGTTAATAAAGCATTCGGTAGGATTTTACTTGGGAAGAAACGTTTTCCTCTAAGCTACTGAAGAGAAACTAGAAGTGTTTGGCAAACAATTCAGCAAAATAATACAGCAGCAAACATTGTAGGAGTTACAAACACACTACAATTATTTCCTAAATACTATTGTGTTTAGTTCTTAAATAGTAACATAACTGACAGAACAACAATGACATATATGGTAACCTTTATCAATGGGCCACTACTCTGTAAATATAGTAGTATTGTTTCTGAGATACTGTTTGTAATTTTTTTTTAAAGCCTAATACTGTATGAATAATTTGAACCATGTGCAATTTTTTGTAACACTAAATAATTGAAACAATAAAATAGCATTAATTACAGTGCACAAGTTGCCCAAGAGTGTGGTTGAAAACTAGCAGTATTTAGCACAAAATTGTCCCAGTCTAGATAATTTGTTATGCATATTCATATTCTCCCATGATTTTACAGAGATACTTGTAAGTGTTGTTGGTGTCTTAAAGATTTAAGAAACTAAATATATTGTGATTGAATACTTCAGAGAAATTAAATGCTGCTTTTAATCTTGAAATCTCTAATCAGCAGAGAAATAAGTCTGTGAATAACCTTAAAAGGTGAGCTACTCCACTAACTCATCACCCACAGTTTAAATTATATAGTAGCTGTGGCAGCTTTTTTAAAAACAAAACACCATTACTCATTCAGTATCCCTTTTCATCTGCAGTTTACCGAATTCATCAACACAGTGTTAGTGATCACTTGACACTGTGTCTTCACTAAACTCATCACGTGTGGAGCCAGCTAGTAATAGTAATATTTAGAGCCCCACCAATATTAGCATGCATTAATTGCTCAAGACTTAATTCTTATTAGCATATACTACCTTTATCTGGGCAGTCTCTAGACCATGGACTTTATTAATCTGTGCTATCGGGCTAGTAGCAAATCCTCAACATAAGCAGAAATTACTGTTGCATAAGAATTTTACACCTTTAAAGAAGGATTTTCTGTAGCTTACATTTATTCTGGTGATGTCATGTTAGACCTCCAGAAGATGATTCTTCTAGTGATGAAGCATCACAAGAGTTGAAGGAATCCCTGAAAATAGATTCTGCCCCAGTAGAGCATCCAACCCATGGGAACACTACATCTTATAAGAAGTCACTTAGACTATCTTCGGACCAAATAGTAAGTGGCATGCCTTTCTTGTACATAGGATGCTTCATAATTCCACTCTGTTCGATTCTAAAAGTCGGACTTTTTCTGCTTTTTAGAAATGACATATAAGTACATTTCACGAAGTAAAAAATTATCTTTGGGTTACTTTTCTAGCAGTAGAAAAAAGGAATGGGGAAATTTAAAATTTAAAAAAGAACTAAAGTATTTTCCAGTGCTAGCGTGGGCAGCTGCAGGGACTTTTTTTCTTCTGTTGTGTTTTTTAAGAATCTGTGTTTGGATTAAAAAAAATAATTTCTTACAAAGTTCTATAATTAAACTTCTATATTAAGATGTTGCCAAAAAAGTGACATTGGTGGCGTCTGCAGTGTGGATATCCTGGGATCTTAACAGTCTAATGTACATTTAAATTGGTATGCAGTTTATTCATTGCAGTCTAACATACAAGTTAGTTCTGCTACTGTCTAAATATATGATCTTCATCAGGGAAGAATTTTGAGGAAAGCATCCACTAAGTAGAAAATACTATTGCATACTATAGCAAACTGGGAGTTCCATTTGATAGTACTGTAAGTCTACTGTAATAGCAAGAATTAAAGCAGCAGAGGTTCAAGTATCTTTGATTACTGTCAGTGCTGCTGTAAGCAGATACAGGAGCTATGGACAAATACATGTACCCAGATTACAGAACAGACTTTACCAGCAAAACTCTGCCAGTGTTAAACCATGGTTCACTTTTTGATGAGTTAATCAAAATAGATGAGGAAGAATATACGAGCCATTTTCTATAGCTCATTTATGATTCTAAAAATTTTATAGTGAGGGCAACTTATATTTTCAATTATTTTGATTTATTCTAAAGGCAAAGTTGAAGCTCAGAGATGGCCCTAATGATGTTGTATTTAGTATTACAACCCAGTATCAAGGGACTTGCCGTTGTGCGGGAACAATATATCTGTGGAACTGGAATGATAAAATCATTATATCGGACATTGATGGAACAATAACCAAGTAAGTGTCATTGGGGTTTTTCTTCTTCTCTTTGATATTTTTACCTTGCTTTATTGATCCTATCCTGCTTTTCAAAGTAAGATAAGGAAACTTGATTTAAGAAGATTATTAAAGGATGTTCATTAACAGTCATGAAAAACACTTATTGCTTTGATTTCAATTTGTACTTGCATTTAGAGCATACTAGAAAATGTCTTTTAAAGGAATAAAAGAATAATGCTAGAGTGATAATGTTAACATGTGACTATTGCCCTTTCAGTTAGACTTCTCCAGGTTTAGCAGCCATAGGTTAATTTGGAAACTGACTTGTGCTGTATGGCCCCAGCAATTGCTCTGCCTGGAGTAGTTACTAATTCTCTTTTGAAATGGTTAGGACATTCTGCAGAGATATTTCTGTAAATACTCACTATATTCATTAATGGTTGTCTTTAACAAAACTCATATACTTAGTATCAGCTATCTGATTTTGCTTTTAGGTCTGATGCTTTAGGACACATCCTCCCTCACCTTGGCAAAGACTGGACTCATCAGGGCATTGCAAAACTCTATCATTCCATAAACGAGTGAGTATGTAATCCATGAAGCAATTAAGGTTTTCTGGAATTTGGGAATTAATGGGCAGGTAATTGGATTGTTAATAATTATGCAATCTATTAGAATTTGTTGGGCTGAACGTTGGGAAGTGAGCTACTTCTGTCATTCACAAACAAAACTAAATTTTTTCCCCAGATGTATACTTTTACAGGAATGGAAGCCACCACTTTTACTAGTTCGCTTCTCAAATGTTTGATTTTGCATTTTAGTTCTTAAGAACTGTGTGTAACATTGTTGTGACTACAAAAGAGAACCATAATAGCAATAATTTCTCAAAGTTATGCATATGTCTGTTTCCACTAACTCAGGTTGATCACAAAGCCTGTTACAAACACAGTACAGTGTAAGTTCAAACCTAAGTAGTGTCCTTCCAATGCATAAATATTTTGTGGTTTAATGTGTTTGCTACCAAACTGAAGTGAATGCTCCTTAGGATAGATTTAATGTTCTGAAACAAGTTTAATTAACAACTTTCCACTGCTGGACAACAAACGGAAGGTTGGTTGGCCTGGCTCAAGTTTTCTGTCACTGTTGCGCTTCTGATGTAAGCCAATGCAGTCCAGTAAAACAGTAGAAAAGTAATTCAGCAAAATGGCAATTTCCCCTTGCCCTCTCTGGCTTAGTCAACAGAACGTGCTCACCTTGTGATCTGCAAGAACCTGCAGAGGCAGCCCATGTGACTACGGGAGGGGAGGAAGGAGAGGAAAGATGACTTCCCCCATGCAGCAGTGGTGAAGTGATTGCTTAGTTCAAAAGTGGTGTGAACCACACGCTTATAAATGTACTGTTCATCTAAGAGTTATATAGCCTTATAATATTTATGTCCAGTAACTTAGGGCAGAATAAACCTTCATTTTTCCTCCCCTTTCAGATTTGGTCCTTTGTTTAGCAAACTGTTTTTCAAAAATATAGTGATTATAGAAATAGTACTTGCTGCTGAGGATCACAAGATGATCAACTGTTAAGTACTTCATGATCCACTTAAAAGAATCAGCTTTTATCTTTGTTTTTAAGTTTAGTAATCTTTCTTCCCGAAAAATATTTGGGGTCTTGGAATCTTTGGTTGACCTTCGCTCTGTTGCATAGAGCTAAATTTCATCTGTGGCCTCTTACAGTCCATGGGAGATACAAAACAAAGATTAGGTTATTAATAGAAGAGTAGTTTTGGAATTATTTGCCAGATTGTGTGTTTTCAAAGACCTGATTCATAAACACTCAAGCCTTTTGTGCATGCAGCAACTGTGTACAGATCTGTGTAACAGATGAACATACAAAGTCTGCAGGAAAAATTTAGGGGCTTGATGAATGCTTCTTGTTCTCGGTCCTTCACTCTGCGCTGCAAATTCTGTCAACAACCTGAAAAAATCCAACAACCAAGAGGAGATCTGGCATCCAATATTATGTGATGCAGATAATTTAAATAATTGCTATCATCCTACAGCTGGGCTGAAAGAAGCTGGATAAAACCAATGTGGCACTTATTTAAACACAATCTAGTCAGTGTAATTGTGTAATCTGAGATTACCATCCCTGTTCTTTTTGCACTTCCTTTTTCTCAGTTTTGATTGAGTCATGTATTTAAACTTACATGCCTTGCAGATTTTTTAACAGTGGAATGGTCTTTTTCTTGTGTGTGTGCAGAGCACTGCAACAAGTCAATACCTAAACTGGTGCCTCTGGACATTGCTATAACTGTATACTTATGTTTGGAAAGAAACTCTTCAGC
>NW_009202191.1:26592-30710 GCF_000690835.1 Fulmarus glacialis
TCTAGAAATGGCTACAAGTTTCTGTACTGTTCCGCCCGTGCCATTGGGATGGCAGGTATGACCAGAGGATACCTACACTGGGTAAATGACCAAGGAACAATTCTCCCCAGGGGCCCTGTCATGTTGTCCCCCAGCAGTTTGTTTTCTGCCTTTCATAGGTAAGCGTGTGGGATTTCATACATCCGTTCCCTCCCCATCTCAGAGAAAGAAGCAGATTAAAAAGATTTGGCATGCTGACCATTACAGCTGTAACCAAACATTCCACTCTGTGCTAGATTTGCTACAGAGACTTGGTGTCCCTCTAGTGATCATTTATAAGCTATTTGTTTTGTCTGAATTTCACTTGCAGTATACTTCTGTTTCTGTGGGCATGTTAGAAGTGGCTACAAAACACAAAATATCAGTCATAGAGCAGCTCATTTTCCCTTTTCTTCATTCCTCTAGTCCATGACTGATTACTATTAGGTTCTGTTTATATCAGTACAATTTTGTCTTTTCAAGTATAGCCACAAGTATTGTAGTGCAGTGCTACTATGCAAGATAGAGGGAAAAGAAAAAAAGCTGGGGGACATAGACTGTCATATTAAATGATATTGTGATATTGGGAGCGCTCCATATATGACTACTTAAAAAGCAATATGGAGTTTAGCTATGGTTCAACTCGGTTGACCTTTTCAACCAGCCATAGTCTACCTGTTCTTGATGGGAAGAGCTCATAGTGGAAAAGTCTTTTTGGTTTTGCTTGGTTTTTAGTAAAAACAACTGATTCATGGCTCACAATGACAGCAGCTTCCATTAAGGTCACTAGTAGGCCTTCCGCACTCTTTTGGCAGAGGCAGAAGTTGTAACAAGCTTATGTGTACTTGATTAGGTCTTCTGATTCAGATGGTCATCTGCAGTAAAAGTGGTTCACAAACTGCATTCACAACTGGGAATTACATCCCATTTACTTAGCCTAGGCACAGGTTATTCACCTATTTTTTACTATGGATGTTGGAAAACAGCAAATGTTTTATTGTTTTATTGTCTCTTTTATCATTCTTGGAAAACTACTGACCAATGTCTGTATAATGCTAGCAACAGAAAGCAATGAGAATATAAATACCAGATAAATGACGGAAGGAGGATACCCTCTATCAAATCATGATTTAGAATTTGACTGTTGAAATTTTATTTCAGGGAAGTAATAGAAAAGAAGCCTGAAAAGTTCAAAATCGAATGTTTGAATGATATCAAGAATTTGTTTGCTCCCAGTAAACAGCCTTTCTATGCTGCTTTTGGAAATAGGCCCAATGTAAGTCTACCTCTTTCTAATTGAAGGGTTAAAATGCATTAAGTACGTGGGAGGCAAAAGAAATAGGCTTTTTTTTTGTCTATTTAAATTTGAATAAGGAAATGGGACACTTGTGCTTTTATGGGTTTGGTCAGGAAAACCCACATGCAGATACCTTAAATAAAATCTGCTAGAACTGCTTATATGAGAAAGGTTACAAAGTTAGTATTCTCAGGATTTTATTAAATATGTGCCACCTTTCCATATTATTTTTCAGCATTTTTTACAGCTTTATAACCTAAGGGTATTAATTCAGTGCTCCTCAGTTTTGAATCCTTTTTCCTATCGTACGGTTCCTGTATTTTCTCTGCAGATCAATGCTATTGTAATTGAGCTAGAAAGAGAGGGTATTCTAAGAGGAATATTGTCACAAGGAATGGTATTGTGTGGTGTAGATTTTGTGCATGTTGGTGGTCCCAGGCTTGGCAACAGGAATTAAGGGGTTGGGGGCAGGGGGAATGTTTTGTTATGGCATGTGTATGGTTTTTTGTTTGTTTTGTTTTTCAGCTGTTGTTTAGGGGGCTTTTTTTAAGGGGCAGTTTTACTGTATCCTTTTTGGATCAGCTTTTCTCATTCCTTCAAGGAATTGTTTGTTATATCACATTCAATAAGGAAATGTGGAAGCATGTGCTTTTGTTCATGCTTTTTGCAGGATGTATATGCCTACATGCAAGTTGGAGTTCCAGACTGCAGAATATTTACTGTGAATCCAAAGGGTGAACTGATCCAAGAACGGACTAAGGGAAACAAATCTTCGTAAGAACATTTTTGTTATTTCAGCTAAAGAAAGTATTCGGGAATGAGATTACAAAATAATTGCAATTGTGACCATGATTCGAACTCCTATTACATACAACATGTGAAAATCTTACGTGCCAGAGGCTTACAACTTTGGATACTTAACTGAAACTTTCCAAAAAGAAAAGTAAACTGGCGAAATAAAATTGAAAATTGCTTCTGCAGTACTGATGCCTGATTTGACTATAGCTTTCTGGTCTAGACTTCTAAAGCTCCTTTTTGGCTACAGTTGAACAGTGACTAGACTGTTAAATGATGGTCTTTCTTCTTTTTTAATATAGGTATTACAGACTAAGTGAGCTTGTGGAACATGTGTTCCCGTTGCTTAATAAAGAACAGAGTTCTGCATTTCCGTGCCCAGAATTCAGCTCCTTTTGCTATTGGAGAGAGCCTCTTCCTGATGTTAACATGGACGACCTGGCCTGAAAAATACTTCTTAGCTAGAGATGGAATTTCATATTCAGCTACTCAACTTCAGTTTAAATGTGAAGAACTTTCTTAATGAAGATGCTAATTTATATACTGGTACCATAAGTCTTACTAAAGAAATCACTTTAACTCTGTTGGTTTAAAACAAAGAAAATGCAAAGCTACTATCTATTTTTTTTGTGTGGGGTTCAGTTTTTTGTTTGTTTCTTTATTGCTTGTCTTTATCTACCTGTTGTAAGGCACTTGAGATTGGCCTGTCATTGATGGTCATGGTACCCAAGTGCTTCAGGGCAACTAAATGCTGAGGTAAACTATGACTTTGCATTTTCATCAATACAGACCTTATTGTAAACATAGATTGATTTTTTTTTTTGTTTTGTTTTGTTTTAGTCTTAATACTATATTTTCTAAAATGAAGCCAAAAAGTATATGGAAACTGCCAAATAGAATGTCAGACCTATTAATAAAAAACATGGTCTAATGTTCAGATGGGCAATTAGGCCGTTTTTGAAAGGAGCCAGAACCTAAGACCAGTGTGCTTTTTCTCAGCTAAAATACAGAAAACGTGTAGACATTACTAGCTTGACAGACTCTGAAGACATAAAATTCCTCTTTAAATATAAATATGCCTTTTGTCACATGTACAAGACTCTGCTTGTACAATTCATGCTCAAACTAACTCTGCTTATTACTTTTTTTACATGCAATGCTTCAACTATTTCATGAGCTTGTTAAAATGAAAGTTGTCTTCAGATACTTGTGTGGCTTTTGTTGTTTTCTGGCTGCACTATGTCATGTTAAATTTCCATCAAGAAACATCGTGAACATTTCTGTAAGAGTTGGGGAGCTGGCATTTTTATTTCCTTTTTCAGCACAGAGATGATGCATATATGTGTGTGTGCTGTGTAGGCCAGTAAAACGTATGTACAGATTATATTCAGGGAATTGTAATACTAAAAAAATTATGTATTTAATTTTTTTAATTGTCTGCTGCAGGTCTTTCCAGAATTCTGTATTGCAGGTTTTCAGTAGCTGGAAGGAAATGCAGCTAAATAGTGAGATTCCAGGTATGAGAATGGTTAAATGCTGCAGAGCAGAATAAAACCTTTTTTTTTTTCTTTTTTTTTTTTCCTTGTTTTTTTCCTTTTTTTTAACTTTTGGGTTATTCATAATCATCATGCTGGTCATTCCTCAGGTTCAGATCAGAGCCTGTGAACAAATTGCATTCCAAGTCTAGTGTTTATCAGCTGTGAAAGCAGCTAGTATTTCTCTCTCCAAAAATACTTGAAGGCAAAGGTAGTTCTGCTTTTTAAGTTGAGTTAGTGCATTTAACCTCCTTTGGACAAATCTATGGTGAGCATGTATGATTCCACCAGCTCAGAAGGCTTAAGGACTAGAGTCATTTAAACATCAGTCATTTAAACATCAGTCCTGGGCTCTCTGGGCGCACAGTCTTTTCTGTCACTCCTTAAGCAAGTTCCTGGGGCCATGCATTGAAGATTCTTTCAGGGGCAATGTCGAGAAATTCCACCAGGCTCCAGGGCAAGCTTCTCCCCCA
>NW_009202191.1:30796-35586 GCF_000690835.1 Fulmarus glacialis
CGTGTGTATGGCTACCTGCTGCGGTGCCTGCACCAGGGCTGCTCGTTTCAGGAACAGCTTGGGCAGGCCCTTCTGCTTCAGCTTACTTGGGCTGAGTGTAGGAAAGGAGCTCTCTTTGTTTCACTACCTGCAAAAGAGTACGTTTAGAGGATTTTACACTCCCCTCCCCCCGAGGGAATATTTTTCTTTATCAGGCTGAGTGGTCTTTAACCCACAGTTCTGATGTGGCACGAGCTAATGCTAGACAATTGGTGAACTGCTTGGGGGGATAATTTTACATCACTATATAAATGAAACAACCTTTTTTTTTTCTTTATAAAACTCTAGTGTATTCCTGTGTCTACAAAACATTAAAAGAAGAGTGGGGGCAAGCAAAATCAACATGAAACCTCTTTCAAAGCAGGAGTATGAGAGAAAACATATCTGTCTGTCACGGTGTGCCATGCATGTCAGTGAATTGAAAGGCATCCTTGTTCTTGTACAGTGAGAACAATACTTTCTGTGACTGTTTCAGCAAATTCTTGGTCCTGTCATCAATCTACTCAGTGTTTAAGTGGATTTCACAGGATTCAACTCGAAGGATGTTTTGCTCTTAGTGTTTTTTTTTTTGTTGTTTTTTTACTGTCAGAAGCTTACAAACATAATTCCATGTATTTTTTTTCCCCTTTTCTTACCTTTTATTCCATAGATTTCATTAGAAACTTGAAATTTTCATGATCACCAAGTGCTTTGGATATCAATGGGATTTGAGCTTTTAAGTCACTTAAATACTTTAAAATAAATAAGTAAGAATCCAACATAATAAAGTATTTTAATTACAAGATAAAATATTCTATCTAAAGATTCTATTTTACATAAAGGGAGTGAAGCTGCCTCTCTTAAAATGGTCCTTTGTGGATGTCAAAATTTTCTTTACCATGCTCAACTTATTCTTGGTGGCCCTGGTATTACACAGGTTTTCTAAAAATAAAAGCACTTCATGAAACTGGGATGGGTTTCCAAATGGGACAGGTAGTTACCAAGGTTTGGCTATATCTTTCTGGGTTGATTTTTTTTACTTGGTTAACTTTTTCTCATTTCAGTTCCATTCATCTTTTCAGATTGTCATAAAGAGAAGCTGTGGATTTTAAGGTGGGGACTTGAGTAAATGAGCAGTGTGGAAAAACAGTATCAAGTATATCTCCAAATGCATGTAACTTAAGCTTTTATGAATATGGGGGCTGTGTGGTTGTAGAGAGCTCCTCATTCTGCTAACCTGTTATTTTGCATTATAGGGATGTCCAAAAAGTTGCTTAGTTAAAAATTTTGCTTTTTTGCTCTGTAACAGCTACTTTTGATATTTGGTTTTTGATAAAATGTAAAAGTGTTCTTGAGTATTTCTGATAGGAGTAGGGCAGGGGTTTTATTTTGTTTTGTTTTTCTAAGTCTGGCTTGTATTTGAAGCTTTTCAGATTGATTGTTAACCCTGTTTAGGGACAGAATATGGGGGTGCTGTACCGGTCATTGCATTCCTATGCAATTCGGACTGCTGGGCACTTTACTGACTCTAGAAAAGACATCTCATTACTATCAGACTGGGCTTGTCCTGCAATATTAATATGAAGTGGGGTAAGTAAGAATTATGCACTAGCCTGCCCTTTGTTACCTTAGTCGAGAGAAGTGGCCTGAAACTCATGTTTGAGAACAAGTTGTGCTATACTGACTTAAAATTAGCGCAAGCTAACTCATTCTTTCTATGAAAGAGGAACTTCTAAGCGTGTATGTCTGTAGGCGCATGCACACCCCTGTTAAGACTGTGTTGTTGAAGATGCAGATCCTCTTAGCATTGGAACCATGTCAAAGGCTGAGTCAATGATACCTATCTGGGAATAAATAAGGAACATTGCCATTCAAAACTTGTTAGTGGGTTGGACATTACCCATTTCTATAATGATTTAAAGATCAGTGATTTAAGTGGTGTACATTTCTGGATTTTTTTAATTTGTTTTTTTAACTGTACCAAGCATGTTCGTACTTCAAAAGGTTGGGCTCATCCCTAACAGTACACAATTGCATGTGCAATCTTGGCTCATGTATCTGTAGCTTCCTGCCATCAGTATACTCCTTCTAAAACTTTTTTTTTAACTGGAAAAGTTCTAACACTTGTGTCGACTCTGTTACGGAACTTCTGAAGCAAACTGAATCCGCTTATGGTAAAGACAGAAGAGATGAGATTTCATGTTAATATTTCATACAAGTCTTCTAGAAAATGCTGTCATATGAATGAGAGTTGTTTGAATGACTGTAATGCAAATTCATAATGAAACATCAAAAATTCATAGTGAATTTGAGATGCCTTTAAAGTGTCACTTTTGCCTGAAGAAGTTTTAGTTTCCAAAGTTAAATTCTGCTGAATAGAATGGAATTGTTTTGGATTTTTTTACTGTTAATTACTTCCAGATGAAAGTCAAAACGTCGGTTTATTTTAAGGGTGGGAAAACTCTCTTCAATCATTTGTTTCATTTCTATGCTGAAGATGTGGAATACTTGATTGTTAAACAACCCAATCACTAATAAGGTAGTGTGTTTAAAATTGTCAAATTTGTGATCATACCAATACAGTGGCTTTTGTTAAGACTGGACTATCTTGGGTACAGTAACCCACACTTCAGTGCAATGTTTATTGATGTTCAGAACAATGTTACCACAATAAACAAACTTAAACTAAAATTTTTCTTCAGTTTGTACTTGAGAATTCCATTCCTGTATTGCTAATTTAGTAAATGTGGAGTTATTTAAGTTGTGTTTATATTTTACATGGAATTCGAGTTGCTCTTCTGAGGACTATGATACATTTGCTTTCTCTCACACTCTGTTTACTTTTTTCAGAGTATTTATACAACTGATAAATAATTGCTGTCATCAAACTTACATTATGTGCCAGTATCAATATTGGGTTGTAACTATAATGAAAAGCAAACATGCATTAATAATACAGAATATGAGGTAACAGATGCACGTATCGGGAATACACAAGCTGCCTTGAAGAAAATCTTGTAACTGCATAGTTTGAGCTCTTGTAAATCTGCCCTAATTTGGAGTTTTATCCTAATTCCATCGAAGTCTACTTTTCCCTTTCAAGGCAAAGAGTATTGTCTTCCATGACAGCTGTTAAATTGCTTGAGGAAATTATTGTGAGACTGTCTTGAAAAAAGGGCCTCAAGCCTTCAGTAGAAACTTATTCTTCCTAGTCTCTTGCTGTTTTTGGTAAATGCAACTAACCAGCAGCCTACCTTAGAAAATGCAGCTGTTTGTCACACGTAAAAGTATGATGGATGCCGTTTGTACACGGAGGGCGCTGGGAGGCTACGTGTGCAGCCCTGCACTGTCTTGGTGGGGAAGTATATTCTTGCAGTTGCTGGCCGAGCTCTGGGGCCGGCGGTGAGCTGCGCTGTGAGGCAGCTGGCTGCTCAGAAGGGTTTTCTGGGCAGATGTCCTGCACGCTGCACGGGAGGGAGGGGGGACAGTTCAGAGCTTCTGGAGGTTTCACTGTTGGACACAGCAAGGGCTTGTCAGGGTCTTCTGTCTGGCAGGGTTTTTCTGTGCAACGTGTTTTCTAAGCGTGACGATACCCGCTGCTTTTCCTCCTCTCCCTTCGCCTCAGACAAATTAATCAAACCCACAGTGATGTTTCTGTCCTGGAGATGCGCAAGACCCCTCTGACTGTGCAGGGCGCTGTAGCAAGGAAGAGTGGAAAGACTAGCACTAAAGCCCTGTGCGGTATTTTTCTTTGTGGCTGAAGTGGTTGCTGGCCCGGACTGAGGCCCCAGGCTGGCGGGCGGTGGGCGGCCTCCCAGCCAAACAGCCGTGCCAGCGGCGTGGCTCAGTGGGAGAACAGATGTTGAGCTGCTTGAGAGCGAGGACTTGCGTTAACGACTTTCGTGTATAGTGCTTTGAACGGGGAACAATTAACTACGCATTGAGATAATTACAAGCGATGCTAAGCCACCTCCTCGGGCGTGCTACACAAGCCTTTGCTTGTAAGGAAGTGTGCCAGATAAATACAGTTTTGACTAAATGTTCATCTTTAGTCTGAATGAATCTGAATTCTGCTTTAAGGACTGGGTGGCTGCCGGTCTCACTTACCCCAGCACTTAAAGCTGGTGCGCCTCATGTTTTCTTCCTCGTCATTTCTTTTGTTCTAGTCTTTCCCTGCCTTCTTCTCCTTCTCCTTTGTACCTCGCTGTTCTCTAATCTTACGTTCCCCACTTCTGGTGATACTTCATGTGCACGTGTTCTGGTGAGAATAAGCACCTGTTCAGCCTAGAACTGGCTGGAGGGCAGGGCTCAAAGGGTTGTAGTGAATGGGGCTGCATCTGGCTGGCGACCGGTCACCAGTGTTCCTCAGGGCTCAGTTCTAGGGCCGGTGCTGCTCAATATATGTCAACCATCTGGATGCCGGAGTTGAATGCACCGTTAGCAAGTTTGTTGATGAGACCAAACTGGGAGGTGCTGTTGACTCTCTTGAGGGACAAGAGGCCTTGCAGAGGGATCTAGACAGACTGGAGCATTGGGCAATGATTAATGGGATGGAATTTAACAAGTCCAAATGCTGGATGCTGCACCTGGGATGGAGTAATGCTGGGCACAAGTCTAAATTAGGAGAGGCATGGCTGGAGAGCTGCCCTGCAGAAAGGGACCTGGGGGTGCTGGCCGGCAGCAGGCTCAGTACGAGTCAGCAGTGTGCCCTGGCAGCCGAGAGGGCAAACCGCATCCTGGGGTGCATCAAACACGGCATAACCAGCACGTCA
>NW_009202191.1:35879-66573 GCF_000690835.1 Fulmarus glacialis
TGGGATCCAGTGACAGGACGCGTGGGAATGGCTCAAAGCTGCTCCAGGGGAGGTTTAGACTGGACATTAGGAAGCATTTCTTTACCGAGAGGGTGGTCAAACCCTGGAACAGGCTTCCTAGAGAGGTGGTCGATGCCCCAAGCTGTCAGTGTTTAAGAGGCATTTGCACAATGCCCTTAACAACATGCTTTAACTTTTGGGCAGCCCTGAGTTGGTCAGGCAGTTGGACTAGATGATCACTGTAGGTCCCTTCCAGTGAAATAGTCTAGTCTATCCTATTCACCAAGAATCAGGGCACTGAATGAGCAACTAAGACAGGTAAGAACTGTGTTGGCGGAACTTCTGTGTACCACAAAACCTACGTAACAGTGCTTGACACTGAATGAATACTTAAAATATACATGCAAGCTTGACTGAGAAGCCAGAAACTGCAGTTTTAAAGGTGGTGGAGGAGAGAGCAAAGATTTTGGCTTGCAGTGCTGCTGTGTTCACTGGAAAGCGAAAGAGCATCAAGACATCACACAACAGGTAGGCTTTATTTGGACGTTATCTGCAGTTGTTTTCCATCACAGAGTTTTCTTCATGTGCCTGGGTATTTCTCTCTATATATACATGAATATATGTATACACATGTACACATAAAGCGTACTCTCAAATGCACTATTCTTTGCTGAAAATTATAGTAATGTTCCTTTTTTCACAATCAAGATAGCAAAATGGATAAATGCCAAAACCTGCTTATGTAGTAACGTGTTACAAGATGTTCTTTGAAGTCTCCCACATACAAAGAATTGGCAGAGCTGTTCTTCTGCATCTTGTCTCAAGTCTGCAGGGTACGTTGCAGGAGGGTTGATGCTGGCTTGAGTGCAAGTCTGTCTTGTGATGACAGGACACCGCCCCCAGGTATTCCTGGTAACTTGACAATTTGAACTCTGTGCCATTATCTGGGAGCAACCAGCAGCCAAAGCGTACCTGCTGATGGAGTCTCAGTGGAGTGCACATTCCTCCCGTCTCCAAGCTGAGACTGTAAATGCATTTGTGGTTTTGGCGAAATAGATCCACTACTGTGCCGTAACATAAGGGCTTACTTATTCAGCAGATAAAACTCACTTCCAAATGCACAATGTATCCTCGGGAAACAATTCAATCCTGATTTGAATCTCCTGGTTGCAGTTGGGGAGCCCTTCACCTTGCATTCCCAGCACATTTTAAAGCTGCATTGGATGGTGAGGGGCATTTTGTTTCAAGTTGCCTTCCTATGTCTTCCACTTACAGCTTGCTCTCTTTCCTTGATTATTTGTAGTTTTTCTTGAATGGCTGTTTGGCTTCACCGAGCTGAATAGAGTCTCTCAGTGAATCTGCACAAAGTTGCTGCAAGTAGCCTGGGGTACACTGAAAGGATACAGGGTGGAATACCACAGAAAATCCTCATTGCTTTGAGTGGTCAGTACTGAAATGTCTCCACTGTCTCCGAAGTCTTAATAGCAAATTAAAATAATGAGGTAGTTTTTCACATGTGGTGAAAACTGGCATTCCTATCCAGGGGATATGACTGATAGATCTGTTGCTTTGTTGCCTTTCCCCATATCTGCTCTAGGATACGCTTTCCATGTTTGGCCAGAGCAGTCTCTCTCTGGCTGTCAGCATGCCCGCTTCTCTTCAGATGTTCTGCTGCTACTGACCTGGCTATGGGAATTTACCTGTCTCACAAGTGATGCTGTCTTGGGGACTCTGCTGGTTTTGATATTTGGACAGTCCCTGAGAAACCACCTTGCCTTGTGCCTGGCTAAGGGGCTGTCAGACACACAGCTTCACCTGGCAGGGTTTGCTTTTCTTCCTGTTTTGATGTGAAATGGGAGCACCTGGCACAACACAATTCTGTTTTGCCTAAGAATCTCGCAATCCTCTCACACTGCATTACAAAGCTACCTACAAAGCAGATCTAAAAGGCAGCACTGTGATTTATGAAACAGGCAGCGTACCTGCCTTAGAGGTCCCACTTACAGGATTATTTTTTTGGAGGCATTCTTGGTTAACAGATGCTTCCTATTTGAGCTGGTGGATACTCTTGGAAGTGGTAGTCAAATCATGAACCCACAGTGTGAGATGTTCCTTTCAGTGCAGGTATTTCCTTGTTCTCTTGCTGATTCTCACTGAAGATGTAAATGCTCCGTTAGTGGGTTCATGGTATTCGAGCAGGGCTCTTGCTCCTTCCTTTGAAGCTGGGCTGTCCTGTATGGAGCAAACCCTCAGCGGGCCCATGAATGCGTCTGTGCTTCAGTCTCTTCCAGCTGCTGCTTTAATGAACGTTTTATCCATGCACTCACTGGAGCAGACACTGGAACTCTGGTTCCCCCCTCCCCTTGCTATTCAGGGGCTACAGCATTGTGGTCTTTCCAGCTGGGTGAATATTCCACTTTGCAAGCTCCAGGAAAATAACCTCATCAGGAGGAACTGAGCCACCTACCCTGATTACAGCAGTTACCAAGGAAGTGGTAATTAAGGTTCAAGTCTCCCTCAACAAAGGCAGGAATCTAAGACAGAGGTTCCTTGTCAAAGGTCATAGCTTTAGCCACTGTGCTGCTAGAGATGGTAGACTGGAAACTATCCCTAAAAGCTCTAAAAGGTGACCTCAAAATACGCCGCTGAGATTGGGCCCTGCTGGGACATAGTTTAGGGAATGCTTTATACCTTGTACAAATATCAGTTATACTGCACTACGAGGGCTCAATCAATCTCAGCATCAGCAGCAGCAGATCCTGGGTACAAGGAGAAACTTTCTGGTAGAAGACTGCCCTGTCCCATTAGCGGAATGGTGGTGTGAAGATTTGTGGGTGGATTTAGAAATCTACTGCAGCAGTTAGGTACGAATTGGATGATGTAACTTTTGCAACTCTAGCATTAAACTTGCACTGCTGATTCTTAAAAATGCCTCACTTGGGGGGGGAGGGGGGGGGGAAGGTGGTGTTTGCCAGCTAGGTCTCCCTAAGCGCTCAGCTCATTTTGTTTGTTTCCATGAGTCATTTTTAGAACAGGCAACAATAATCTAACAATACTTGAGTCACACACAGTCTGGAGCCAACTTCTTAGAGAACACAGCTTTCTTGAGGAGAGTGAAAAATATCCTAAAAGGAAAAGTGCCTCTCCGGCTTTCGTACATAAAAAGAAATTACATTTAAAAAAAAAAAAAGTGGTCAATGTAATTAGCTGTTGAAAACACAGAAAACAATCTTTCCTGTCTGTCCCTTCCATTTTGAGACCTAGAAAGGCATGGGACAGCAAGGGGCTATTGATTTAGAACAAAAGAAAACTAAGCCCCCCTTGAAGAAGCATGCAGTTGCTAACTGCACGCTAATGCCTCACGCTCCAGCACAGGTCGAGACAAATGTGCAGGGAAAGGAGTCGGGGGTGGCTCCCTTTGTCAAGCTGTGAAGGGCAAGTTTATTGTACATCTTTGGCTACTAACAGCTGCTCTTACAGAAACAGCTTTCCTGCTATGAAATACATCCAGTCCTAGCTTCTGCTTATCAGTAACACCGTCTTTTCTGAAAATCAGATGCCAAGAGATCTTCTTACACCAGGTACTTTAAAACTCCACTCGCAATTTCCTTCCTGTGCTCACAACTCCCTCAGTGCAATCCCAGCTGCACGGGGACTGACTCAGAGTTCCTCTGTGGAGAGAAAGCTTTTTCCGCCTGCTTTTCTCAAAAGCAGCTCAACTTCCAGGATGTGATAGTTTGTTGTGGGAAGGCCCCATCTCATCGCCTGGAAACAGTGTTATTAGGGAGTATCTATTCCAAAACTAAGCAACAAAGGTGTAAGTCTTCATTTGACCTCCTCAGATGGGAAGGGCTTCAGCTAAACATACTGTGCTGCTTACAGCACGGGGAGTTCTTCCTTCACCTAAAGGAATTGTTTGTTCTGAGGCTATAAACAGCTGTTCTGGATTTGCAAGAATGAAAATACACTACAAAAACCACTACGATAAATACAACTGTATGCAGTATGAATAGACTACTAAAAAGATCAGTTTATATAAGAATATATAGGTGACAGCTGAATAGTCCTGCTCTCAGTAAAACACAGCTGGATTTTTTTTCAGCCATGAGAGATCGAAATGCTAACTCGAAAGAGCCAAAACATAATTTTTGTTACCTCCACTGAGAAGTGGCTAGTACGAGAAATAAAATACTGTTGCCCCAGATGTGTTTATCTGTTTAAGATAAGAAAAGTTGCTTCATCCATATAAATAGATGCTGAATATTAAAACAAATCTCACTCAAAAGCCCCGATGCAGGAAGCTGTTACAACAAAAACTTAGCGCAGATGGTTGGTTTGTGCATTTGACAGTATTGGCTAATAAGGCTATTCTCCTATATCACCGATTTTTCCTCTGATTTGTATTCTGCAATGCAACAAAGAAGAAAATTTCCTTTTTAATGCCAATACTGTAGGAGTGCCAGAAACAAACTTTGTAAAGTTTTTTAAACTTCTCAAAATTATCATTTTTCTAGCTAAGCACAGACGGTTGAGATTTTTCTGACCTGTTTTATTAATTTCAAGCACCAAGCTTTAATCTCAAGAGCATCATGCTTAACTGATCGTCTTTTTTACTGTATGAGTTGAAAGTAACTGTTCTACATCTTTCAGTAGTAGCAACTGACCTTATGCTCACGTCTGCCCAGTGGAAAGCTGAGGCGAGGCAAGTTTCTCCCTGCACAACTGCTTCCACTTGACTGGAATGAGTCACTCATCTTGTCTCTTAGCCCTGTGTTTGGCCCTTAAGGTAAAAAAGAAAACTGATGCAGATAAGTATCATTTTGTTTTGCACCACCGTGGTTAGCAATCGCTTTGAACAAATTGTTTATGACAATGCACTTGACCCAACATATTATTAAATAACACATGGACTAAGAAGTCATCAACCATGTCCAATACAACCTCACTTTCTTGCCCCTGCTTTACTGAAAACTTGAAAATAGCTGACCACAACTGTAAACTTCAGCGGAGATGTAAACTTTGATACACTAGGGACAATTTGATAAACTAGGGAGAAGACTGCAAAGGCAATTTAATAGGGAATAGCAAGAGCACAGTGGGAAAGTATCTATTGAGAACATCCTTGTTGTTTAACAATTGTTCTGCTTGTACGAGTAAACAAGAGCTTGGGAAGGAGTTAATTTAGCCACAGAAACATGTCTTCTGTAGCTACATCTGGAAATGGGGGACAAGGAAAAGGTCTCAGTATAGACTGTAAACCCATCACTGAAATCAAATATATAAACTGAATATATTAAAGCTTTGAATTTTATTACACTTAATTTCTTCTGAATATCTTACCCTTCTCTCCTGTTCAAGGTAAACCTAAACATGAGAAATGGAAGGATAAAGGAGAACTCCACTAAACGTGGAGTACATTTCATCAGAGTCTGTGTAGGCCAGTTTGCCTCCTGTTACGACGACGTTTACTTCATCTCCTGCTTTGAGGTGAAGAACAAGGTGGAATGTCCCAGGACCACCGCAGGTCCGTTTCCCCGAGTAGGGTTTGTGATACTCCAGCAGTTCCCTTCTGTACCCAGCTGTGTGGAGCTGAGCCACGCTTGCGTTGGAGACAGACAGCACTGCTTCTACGTACTCATCCCTCTCCGGGGCCAGCACAGCAGTGATCAGGTAGCGCCCTTCATATGGCGATGTGAAAATGCCTGCAGAAGAGAGACATTCCGAGCTTTTCAGAATTACTCAAAATGCTCTAAGCACGATGACAAACATAAAGCGACATGGGCTACCCACTGCTACGTACAGGTAACTGTGACAAGGTCAGGCTGGGCAGCTGACCAGCTGACAGCAGTCATGAAGGCAAAGGGTTGCTCCTTTTGTGTTAGAGCCCACCAGTCTTTCAGGACATAAGCAGGTCTCGTCCACATGCAGAAACCTCCTGGCCTAAGCAGCTGCCATGACCCAGAGCTGGGTGAAGAGGCGAGAGGCACCCACATGCTGTGCAAGTCCCCAGTAGGTTAAGGCACCCCTAACACCCTCAAGTGACATGACACTCTGCTTGAGAAGGAGGCAAGTCCGCAGTTACTGCTATTGGGGAGGCAGTATGTATCACCTCCCCCCCGGCGACCCAGCTGGCTGAGCTGCAGTGAAGTGGGTTAGCAAGGAACCTCACCTCTGCTACCCGGGCTCAGCTGGCCTGAGGTGGGGTGAGGAGCACCACCAGCTGTGCTGGCAGAGCAGCGGTAGTGGTGAGTTGGGCCTCAGTATTACCGGGCAGTTGTGGAAACAGCAGTGGCAAAGTGCATGCCTGTCCACATCCATAGAAAGCTTTTATGCTGGTGTGTCTGGTTTAGATGGA
The DNA here is from genome assembly GCF_000690835.1 of Fulmarus glacialis. NCBI lineage: Eukaryota > Metazoa > Chordata > Aves > Procellariiformes > Procellariidae > Fulmarus > Fulmarus glacialis. Next base: position 42,235 of record NW_009202191.1, read on the forward strand.
CTTATTTTGTTCGTTCATCACGCACTGGTAACCCATGCTACTGCCCATCTGGCATCTCTGTGGGTCCGTTCTTTGGCTGTTACCTGTATTGGGGTTGTAATAGTCCCCGTCATTCACAAGCACTTTGTTAAAGTGAACAACGCCGACATCACTGGAGAAAGGCTTCTGTGTGAGCCCAGCAGAAAACGACACCAGAGAGGCCGCAGCAGCAGCGGGTCCTAAAATGGGTAACAACATGAGTCAGAGTCACATCAGGATGACAACACAGCCTCTCCCTGTGATGGTTTATAATCCAGTGTCTCTGTTCCTGCACATACTCTACTTGGACTAACCCTGTCACTTGAGGGATGCCAGAATTAGCAGAATACGTATTGCTGGCCCAGGTCCCAGGTGTCTCACCATAAAATTTACTGAGCACCATAAAATTCCCCCCTTGGCCACAGCCTCCCCTTTTTTTTTTTTCCTTCTAAGGAAAAGGTACATGGCTTGTAAATGCTGGCAGTGGAAATCCTGCCACCTCTCAATTCAACAGTGCTTCTGCCACGGACCTTCTTCAGGATTGAGGCTGCCCTTGGACATCCCTGCTCTCCGTCAGTATCACAATGGCAACAGGAGCACTAAAGGTGTATAGCTCGTGCCAGCCTTCCTAGTCATGCTGAGAAGCTGCGCACAGCTTAGATCTCTTACCTTCTCTGCCGAAGGGTAGTGAAAATAGCTACAAGAAGTAACACTTTGGTATTAAAGCAAAGAGAACCGTCACTAGGGCTTTTTTCTCTCTCTGGCACTTCTCTTTTGGAGGACATTTCACTCCACAATTTTTTCTTCTTTTCTCAGCAGATCAAACAGACACTTAGATATTTTATAGTGGCTACCTGCTTACTAGCTAAACACTGCTGTTAGACTGGTGTTGGATGAAATACAATTAAGACAAATTTTTACTTTTAACAGGCTGACTTAATGGCAAGTGTTTAGTGATCGACCACTTATTAGTCCCATTTTAGTTCCCTTTCTTCTAAACATTTCCCCTAAGGCAAGACACACTGCTAGAAGTAGTCAACTCTTGTTGCTTTCTTCGGGTAATTAGGGAAACAACAAATACACTTAAAGTTGTCCTCAGTTGCTCTTTCTGTTCTACCCTATTCAGATTAGGATCCATGTCTTCTCCATGCTGTTTCACCCCTGCTCCTTCTTCTGCCTTCCTTAAAATACATGTTTGGTTTTCTCTTCCTCTCAATCTGAGATGCCTATCAGCAACCAATGTTCAATTCAGATTATATCACTTAAAAATTGAAGTTAAAAAGTTACAAAAATGTGGATTCATTCACATTCACCTAAAATGTGGATATACAAATGCTCTGCTGTCCTTTTTTTTCTGAATAACTTGGCATGGGGGGGGCGGTGAGAGGGGAAGGCAAGGGGAAGACAAGCTTGCAACTTCAGAAATGGCACGTAATTACCTTGATTCCCCTCAGGGGCTAGTAACCAGCTGCCTTATGTATCTTTGGAAATCTCTTTATTCAGTATTTTGTCTCACGCTCAGAAAACAGACAGAAGCCCTTTTTCATTACTCTTACCTGCCAGTGTGCCTGCAGGTGCTCCTGTAAGCTAAGATGAGGTTATTTGAAAGGACCAAAATTAATTGCAGGAAGTCTACTTACTTAAGCAGCTTCTGTAAAGCTCCACCACCTTAACACCACGCTACTTACAGCAAGCACCTCTTTGTATTCTCGGCTTACTCTTGAGACTCAAATCAACTGAAAATGCACCTCATCTGACTTCTTGCTGGCTCACTTGGAAAGGTTTCTCTCCCCTGCAGTCATACTGCACAGACGGCACAAACTATTTGCTGCCTGCCCAGAAGCGCTGTCCTCTCCATTTGGAGTAGCTACAGTTCTGTTTGGGTTGGTGTATTCTGAATACGGGAGTGACTCATGCCCTGGCTTGCCACGGCTTCCTTCAAGATTTTCCTGCACTAATTGCTGCTGAAATTGCTTCAGATCTGGAGCCTAGTTTAGCACCATCTGTGTTTGTCCAAAAGCGAAATCTTAAACCCATTTAAATATTATGTAGATCAGTTCAGTGGGCAATATAAGGAGGCGCAGTAAAGACGCAATGTGTCTATGCTCTCTTAACCTCCTCCCTGCTTCCAGCTGGAACTGTGCCTGTTTGAAGCTTTCACAAGTCCTACCAACAGCTCTCAGCAGTGCTTTTGCAGAACCTTACAGAGAGGTGAACCACGTTCTCTACATGTCCCCGCTTGCAAACACTTTTCTTCAAGCAAAGATCAAAGTTCAGCTTCTCTAGGCAAGGTCCAGGCTTGGAAACTGCTTTCACTTAAGCAGGTAGTGTTGTGGAATTACAAAAACCAGGAAGAAAAGTTTTAAAGCATTTAAAAGCTGGGAACCACATGCACAGCTCTGATGAAGGAACTGTTAGGCAGACAAAAGTTTCACAAAAGATTCAACCACAGTTTTACAGCTTCTGGGGGAGGAAAAAACTCTTTGACTTTAGACGTATTCAAGAAGGTTTCACTTGATATATATCAATGTAAGCAGGAGCAAGTATGGCAATCTAAGCTATTATAATGCATTCTGGGGAGTCAAAAGACCACAGAAGATACATGGGTGGCCTTTGTTAGGTTACATCTACTTCCACCTATCTGTTAATTGTATTTCTGGTTCTCCACCACTCTTTTGACTTCCCAGCAGAGTTCATGCCTCCCACAGAGCCCAAGGGCCAGAAGGAGAAAAAGAAGAAGAAAAAAAAACATCAAGCAAAACAAAATAGTGCACAGCATAGGCATTGTCTATCAAGATGAAAGGAGAAAAAAATAACAGTGTGTGATGGTGCTGCTGACAATTGCTCAGCAACTGGAATGAGGACTCTTCAAGAATCTACACAGAAGAGAGACCGTAAGTATGTAATTCATTTGTCAGTATGCACTTATGACTCCTTTGCATATGGCAGGAGTAGGGAGGATATGTCAGATTTCCCCTGCTTGGCCAATACTACTAAATCTAAATGAGGGCTAAGTGCATAATTTCATTTACAGCAAAAATATCAGCAATTTATCACCTCCCTGCCTTTTTTTTTTTTTAAACTTTTCAGTTTGACCCTAACACATCTCATTTTCAGGAACATTCACTCTGCTTATAGGACAGCCATGCAGCACAGCACAGTGCCACACTGATTTCCATGAGCCAGTGCTCAATGAAGCTAAGCCCATTAGCTCTGCTCTGCTAAGTCACAGTGTTTCTGATGCGGATGATAACTCACTCAGTGTGTTATGAAGACAGAGCTACTGTTCTGAATCTGTTAGTAACAGCTCTTTTTGCTCTTACAACTCCTACCTTTCACATCGCATCAAGAGAAGGTTTGCCCTAGCACTTACCTACCGCTCCTTACACAAATACCCATATCCTACCCCATCCTTCAGCATGCTTCTGTGAATTGCGCTGTTCTTTCATGCAAACAGCAGCAAATCACAACCACTGGTGCAACTGCGGGTGACCACATGTTCTTTACCTCAAAGTCAGCAAACACGCTTTCCCCTGTGCTAGACCACTGATGTATGCTAACGAGAATACTGCTCCCTGTCCGATGATCAAAAGAGCAAGCTAAACATGCAGCAGAACCTGTCACAAGCATGGCAGGGTAATTTATGTATTCAGTAAACTCTTTCTTCAAATCAAGGACCACCTACAACAACATAAATCTTACATTACTATAACATCATGCCTTTATATTTGAAATGTGTCCTACAGGCTTGCTGCCTGGAGTCATATGGAGAAAGTAAAGATGGCTGAGTATCAAACAAGTAAAAAGAATTAAAAAGCCCAGTCCAAAATTAGCCCTTTTTCTGCACAGATATATACAGCACCGTTCGCACAGCGGTAGGGCTTACTAGCTCAGCTGTTTTCTTTGTTACACCGTACAAGGAGTTTCTTCTAGAGAGGAGCAACCACCCTCCATCGGAGCTGCAGGGTTAAGGACACAAGCAACACTGCAGACTGCAAGATGGGGGAGATGGGGAAGGCAATTTGTGCTTTCAGTGAATTTTTTTCACTGTGACCCTCTGTATACTGATCAGAACGTCCAAATCCTCTTCTTGGCTCTGTCCTTGCCTAGTCGTGTGACCTGGGATCTTACAAGCATTTTCTCATCAGTTCCCAGGCCAGTTCATCAGCCAATTCATTACTCTGCCTCTGCAATTTTATTTGCTCCAGCAAACAAAAATTCTCGTAACTGCAAAATTGCCATGCTTTAATAACATTTGCTGCTTATGTTTCTTTAAATAACAACTGGTTCAATTCTTTCTGTATTAAAAGGGATTAGGTAGATGCACTTAGGTCCTCACACTTAACTCACCTTGCCTGTGAAAACAGAGCTAATATGTAATATTGTACCTTAGACTCTCTCATTAATACCTGTAAGTCCTTGAAGATCTTTACCTACAATGTTTTATTGTGAGATGCGTGCAAACAGATAGCTAATGAATCTGAAAAACTCAAGAAATACTTTGGTATTGAACGTATGCAAATCGTGCCTCAGCATTCAAGAAGAGCACTAAAGTGGGCTAGTTTAATCCCAGAGGACACAGTTGGAGCCCTCAACTTCTTCCTGAGCAGTGCTTTTATACAACAGAAGCTATTCAGAAACAGAAATCAAAGGGAGTACTCAGAAGGCCAATTTAATAGTACAAGCTTTTTATTTTAGGAATTATAGTACCAGAAGGTCTGATCTTCTTTCAAATTTGAATTTCGGTACCACAAAATGTACTGGGTGAAGACTGGCAAAGCAGTAAACTGTGGTCCTGTGCGAATTAGATATTAAGGATTCCTTGATGCCTTATGTAAGCATTAAGTTCCTCCTCCAATAAGCCAAAAATCTTCCCTTCCCCAGCTGTTAATTTCCACAACACTGTTAACTGCTGAATTCTGCCCCAGAATGCTCTCTTTCTTTGCTGTTTATAAGCTGTCCTGGACCCTACGACAAAGCAGACACTGACCATTAGGGACAGTGGATGTAAATGCTCTAACTCCACAGAAGTCAAATAGTTACTTGCACCATCCTTACCTCTCTGTTTTCTATGACTGTACCTGTCATTGGGGTTTGCAAGGCATTTTGGGGGAAGTTACAGGACAGATCAGCAGGTATATCTTATATTTAGATAGGTCTTCAGGGGCACGGATCAGGAAAAAGAACTCCTTGGTCAAGCCCACCTCTCTCTGGATCCCAGGGTGATAACGTTTCTTGCAACATGTTCCACCAAGCAGCAAACAAGCACGCTGCCTGCCACTCCCTGCCTTTTCAACACTTTTAATGTTCACCTACTGTTTCACACAGTTTTACCATAAACTTATTAAAGTACTGCTGTCTATAATTGGCAATAGATTGTACAAAGTAGAAGAAAGCCCCCAGGAAATCCATTTATCACAGAAATCTAGACATCTATATTGGCTTTGCTGGCATCAAGATAAACGAACATTTCTTTACTTCTTATCCTCTTCCAGAAGCCTCATCTATTGCTGCTTGTTCCTTACCACCACCACAATCCTCCAAAGCAAAAAGATTGCTTTAAGGCTATGACAGATTTTTAATTAGAAAGTATAAATATCAGTATTACAGTATGAACTCTTTACAACTCTTTTGTCAGTCCCCAGACCAGTCTTTAGGATGTGTATCTGTGATTTTGTTAGGACCATCAAACTAAGTCCTGAGGGTAGGATTTTGGATGCCATAAAGCCCTAATATTTTATTTTCATCTGGTTTTCATATTTTCTCAAACAAATTTAGATTAAATCATTCTTTTTGAAGAGAGTGTGGGAATATTCACTTTGATCCAGGATACCATTCCCCAGGGTTTGATAATATCTTGAGTATGAGGTTGTACGGCAGGCAGCACCCAATCAACATATTTATCAAGGCCAACTAGCATGTCCCACGCAAGATTTATACCTGTTTATCATACAAATCCATAAATGAACTGTGATATTAACAATTAAAAAAAGTAAAAAAAAACCCACCAAACCAAGAAAACTTCATTTTGAATCTTTTTAAACTGTGGTTGTCAGTGGCAGCACTCCTGCTTTCACTAAAGTCAGGAACACGAGCCCTCGTGAGTCTAAAAAAGCCAGAAACTCTCCCAGAGGAGGACTATAGAATCATAGAATAGTTTGCGTTGGAAGGGATCTTTAAAGGTCATCTAGTCCAACCCCCCTGCCGAGGGCAGGGACATCTTCAACTAGATCAGGTTGCTCAGAGCCCCGTCCAACCTGACCTTGAATGTTTCCAGGGATGGGGCATCTACCACCTCTCTGGGCAACCTGCGCCAGTGTTTTACCACCGACTCAGGCACTAGCTCAGATACTAACAGTGCTTCAAGATCTTAGTCTTGGCCTTATTCATATCTTATTAAAGAAATCTTAAAATTGTCAGAAAGAATATGTATTTTCTCATTTAAAAGGAAAAAAAAAAGGTCAGTACTCACATTTGCCAGGAAACAGAAACCCTTTGTATTTAAAAAAAACCACTGAAGTAAGTAACAATAACCCAAAATGAATTATTTCTCAAAACCTCAAAACCCCCATATTTTCAAAGGATGCAGATTATGTTTTAATGCTTAGGTATAGCAAAAATCTGTCAGGTTTTCCTCAATGCTAAACTTAAATACTAAAAATCAACACTTTGTTCTCTCAACCGTGACTTTCCAGGGACTGAAATAAACATTATGTAAAGGATTTCTAGGAAACAACTGCCTTACCTTGCGAGTCCGTGGTAGGAGGAGATAACTTTGGATATCCTGCAAAGGAAAAGTAGTATGTATGACACAGTACATTAATGGAATACATTACGACAAAATATCACTGCAGTCTTCTAAAAAGCATCCTTTGTTACTGAACAGCAACCTACCAAAATAGCTACCAAATAGCATCTCCTATGAAATGCTCAATTACCGTTAAACTGGGGTGGTCATGGCAAAGAAAACCAAATTCTTACTACAATGTACTATGTACACTGCAAGCACTATGGCAAGAAAAAAATAATTTAAGTTTCCCTAGTGGCAAAGACTGCTGCAGTTACCAAGGATTTTACATCAGCCCTGTTGACCTCATGCTTTGTGCAGCCTTGGCAAAGGCAACAGAACTGGCACTGAATGTGTTTCCCCTACTTCTGTAGCCAGCTGGAAGCTGCAAAGGCCCGTTCACAAATCATCTCTGCCGTAAGCCCGTTCCCAACGGCAATAGCTATAATGGGTGTCCACAAAAGGCTGAAAGCTGGTAAAGCGCAACAGATCTCAGTGTCACCCCTCTAGCAGGACCTGGCACGTCCACTGCACTTAGACGGGAGTGATTCACTATTAGTTTGGTTCTCTTACCTGGTGCTCCAGCATACCCTTCAGCAATGGGCATGGTACTTTGACCAGCCTGACCATCCACACTTCTAAGCCGCCCTCTTCCTGACATTAAAACAGTGCCAGGAGGCCCTGCCTCTCCAGTCTCCAAGATGATCCCAGTTGTTCCAGGCAGAAATGGCACAACTCCTGACCCTGGCAGTGCTGGGCGCAGAGGAGGTCTCGGCTGCAGTGGCTGGAGGGGGGTCCTCTGTCGCGGGGGTTGTATCCTTGGCCTTGATGGCAGCAGGGATATCCCAGGTTGGGGCTGCAGGGGTGGTCTTGGTGGCAACGGCTGCTGTGGTACTTCTGGTCTCCCTTTGAAATGATGAAAGAAGAGGAAAGATACAGAATTATTTGCCTAAAATAGTATGTAAAATTGCATATTTTTATTTTTAAAAATACTTTAAAATAAACCAGGACTCAATTTGAGGCTGCCTTTCCCCTCAGACCGAGACTGCACTGGCAAAACTCCATTCCACTCTTGCAGTACTACAGACTCCCCCCTTTCCCAGCCTGTGACACAGGGAAAGGAATGAAGACAGCCTGGAGACAGGACAAGCAGAAGCCAAATAACCCGTAAATATTCACCCACTAGTCCAGCTTTGACCTTCTGCACCAAGCGGGCTGTGTATCACACCTATTCCCACCGGTGCCTTCATCTCCATTGTGTGCTCTCTCTCTACCTTCACTTCAGTTCTCTTGAACCCTTCCCGCCCATTGCTCCTACTTTCGACTCTGTACTCACACAACACCTAGCACAAGGCTGACCCTTTAGCACTACCATAAAGAAAAGTATCCACAGAAAAAAACCTGAGTAAATGAACACTGACTTACAGATTTTTTTTTCCCTACTTTGAAAAGCAATGAACTTAAAATTCCAAGTATTCCCATTACTAATATTTTCTGACAACGAAGGCAGAACCCTAGGATATAATCTACCAGAAAAGCCTTTATTGTTTAAAGAGAAGAGATACCATTAGAAGACTTTTCCAGTGGGGCAGCCAACACATATGACATCAGGGTTGAACAGCACTGACATGGTTACATTTGTGTACCTGGTCCAGTTCTAAGCCCTTTATAGGAATTAAGGCTTATTCATAAAAATGGAGTCCTAGATGACATTTAAGGATGCAATGTCCTCCCAAGAATGAAGCTGAATTACATTAAGAACAGGAATTTACAAATGCGTAGATTTCAGCAGATGCAGTGACAGCTTTTACACAGAACAATTAGAATTTCATTCCAAATTAAACATTAGCATTGGTTATTTTGGTTGCATTTTTAGACTAAAGCATGGCTTTACGTGCAGGGATGAAAGTGAGTTTCGGGGGAAAAGGACAAACATCCCCTTGCAAATTTATCTAATGCTACTTGTCACACCAGAGATGCTTGCCATGGTCCACAGTGGAGATCACCACTCTGAGGTCTCAGTGGTCAGAACAAAGCACTTCAATTCATCACAGTCCAAAATCAGCCTGGGTAAATTCATCAGTGGCTAGGGCTAAACCAAACAGCTGTGCCTAGAAGCAGACATGGTGCGAGGCTTCCCCTGGCTCTGCTGCACAGCTGGGGACCCCCAGGAGGGCCTTACATTGCTCCTTTGGCCGACAGCTTACAACCAAGTTATGCAGGTATTGTCCATGATGCACGGCTGAGGTCCAGACGGTGTTGCTGACAATCCATGTGCTGTATCGTGCCTACTCGACACCTGCACTTTACCCTTGTGAATCTTGTTTGGTTTTGGTCTCATAAAAAATCCACATAAGCCTTCCAGGGTACTGAGAGGCTGTCTGAAGTCATAGTCTCGCACCACCTGCATTCATTTGCTAGATATGCCTGCTATAAAAATATCTTCCTGAGCTTTGCTGGCTGACTTTAACTGTCATGAGAATTGAAACTTATACAAGCAATGCACCACAAAGCCAGACTGAGCTCCCTCAGTAACTCTATCCACAAGGCAGAGGCCTAAGGAGTGCAATGTTCACTTTATACAGATTAAAATTACCTTCATAAAAATCCCAGGATTAAAAAATCTCATAAAAATTTTCAAAAAAAGGCTTAAGGTATCTAAGTGAATTGTTTAACAGAGTTGTTAACTCAGTGAGACATCTTCTGTCCACAGTGGCATAGGTTTAGACCTTCAACTAAGATCTTCAGATTATCCTCATTCAAAACACAAATTGACAAAATACTTTACCTTGGGATGCATCTACTTGTCATTTCTCTAGCCAATTAAGCTGACCTTATTAAGACGACGACTTGGGCTGACACAGGGAAAATGAATACATTTCTCTGCTTGCTTTTCTAAACCTCTAAATAACAATCAACAGCTCAAATCCCATATCCTGTGCAAACTGCTTCCCTGCATGCAACATCAATACTGCAATATTCAGAATTATCCAACTACATCTCCATAAAGCTAAATCCAAAATCACCTGCCTAAAGATCAACTTAAAGTGCCAGTAATCAGATACGTGTGGGTTGAGAGGGATCTGATCTGCCATCTTTGCCAGCCTTTTTGGCCTCTTCTACTGAGATGCATCATAGCAAGATAAAGTACCAATAAATCACTATATAAAGATGATAACACTGGAGCGACCCTATCCTGACACTGAATTCCATAATACGTGTTTTCAATTCACAAGGCAACGAGAAAATGAACCCCTGACGAAGGCTGGGGTGAATCTAGCTGGACCTGCTTAAGCTTTGCTAGCGGACAAAACAGGAATCTCCCCATCATCTTCCCATCTATCTGGGAAGGCAAAGAGCAGAGCTGAGATCACTCCACAGCTAAGAACAGTAACGCTGTCCTCAGGAGCGGTGTCCTTGCTGCTCCGGCTGTCATCACCGGTGTAAGTGACAACTCAGTTGCCATGTCACCCAACAGCTTCTGCTCTCAGATGCCCATCTGCAATTGAAACAGAAGGAAAGGTTTCCCTCCTCGGTTGAAAATAAGAATGCTTTTGTTCCCCTCTCCCTCTTAAAAACATTTTATTTTATTCAGTGTGTTCAGCCAGGCAGCTTTAACCTGCAATTTACTTCACTGAAGGAGGAATGATTTGCTGGGAAGGAAGACGAGCAGCGACCTGGATGCATGAGGCGGGTGGATCTTCAGGGTGCGTCTGTTCCTAGTACCATTCTGCCCCAACCATGCTCTCCTTAGCCTCCGAAACACACAGAAACAAAGTGCGTAAAACAAACTAGCGAGTAAAGGAATCTGTGACTGCACTCACAAGAAGCCAAAACGACCTGACTTGAATTTTCTTATAGATACCAAAGGGATTTGACAATTAAGTTACAAAGTACTATTTTGCATAAGCTCACAGGGAACCTAGAGGAATCGACTGTATGACTATTCGCACCACAACACTAAGATTTTATGTTGCCCTTTATCGATGCTGTAATGCAGAGCATACATTTGGTTTCTTAGACTGTAACTTCAGCAGACAACATTTTGCTGTTGCTTTCAAAACCCTGCTACAGAGACAATTACCAGAGGAATTGCAGTTCAGGTCAAATAACCGTAACCAAAGCAAACTGCACTCCCAGCACGGTATCTGGCTGCAAGATCACACTTCTTATTCTTGGAGAACTTCATGAATGTATATGAATAGGCAGTAAGTTAAAAGACACCACTAACTTTAACACGGCTTTCAGTTTCGTGCCATTTGAAGAGGAAACCTACCCGCAGACAGGCACAGAGTGCAATGAGAAAAACTTATCCTACGAGACGTGGAGCTAGGGGCAGTCACCATTGAATGTGGACGAAGAGCTGCTGAATTACATTACCTTGGTGAGCACATCATGCCTGGTCCTCTACATGCTTAGAGGAGACCACCGCCTGCCGCCACCACCGCCTTGTGTATGGCAGGACGCTGCACTACCTTCACCAGAAATTATAACAAATTAAATACGTTTCTGGCCTCTGGGTCCGTATCTGATGTACAATCATTCACTAACCTGGCTTGTTAGTTTGGATTGAGGCACTTGAAAACCCTTAATAAAAAATTTGGAAGAAAACACAGCCACATTCTTCAGATCAGGGTCATTCGACTTTGCTCAGGTTTACAGTGTGCTAGGCTTACACTGCTTGGTAAGATTCTATATTGTATTTCTTGCAATGTATCCTTGCCTTACTGCCCTCAATAACTGTTACTAGTAACAATTTGTTTCTGTTTCAGCCCTTCTGAAGTCAAATGACATCACTTGAATGCTACGATATGCTGGCAAATAGTGCATAAGAAATTCTACACCAATCTACGGCCAGGACTGACAGTCTTCCTTTCAAATAACGTCAGTAGCGGAGACAATGCTGCAGATCATGGATGTAAAAATAGTTAAAGCCATACCCCAACTCACGTAACAGGGTTCCCAAACTACTTCCAAAAAAGGCTCTTTTGCCGAAATCTTTCTTCAGTTCCAGCCATCAAAACTTACTTGGACAGCTGTGCCAGACTGTTATTGTAATTGGAAACATTTGGGGACTGAAGTGCGTGCTTCCCAAATCCTTCAGAGGCCAGAGGCACCTCATAGCAGCGAGGGATGCTCAGAGTGCCTGCGCCCCAGATCCAGCAGCAGCATCCTTCCGTAGGCTCTTAACACCCAATGGTGGATGGAGAGCTCTGCCCTGAAACAGCATTATTTTACGGAAACCCAGGCGTGCTGAGGCTTTTTAATGCTTTACAACATTGTAATAGGGGCTGATAAATATAACCCATGAGGCCGCTTTAAATAGCAGAAGAAAGATTACTGTGTGTATCTTGGACCTTTCTCCAATGGTGGTCCCTAGTGCAAATTTATTTTGGGCAAGATGGATGAGAAATAGGATTACAAAGATACATCATACTGCATTTTAATGGGGACTGGGTCTGCTTCTGCAAGATCCAGGAGTGAAGGTCCTAACCCTTTTGAAATGAAGTCAAGATTTCACCAAAAGAATTAGCTGAGAATTCTTCCTCATTCCCCTTCACTTCTTCCTTTAAAGGAAGAGCAACGTATTTTTTTTAATTTCACACAAGAGCTTCTCACCTCAGAAGGATTTTTTTGTCAAGTACTGCAATATATTTGGTTTTAAACAATTAAACACTCAAAAGAAACACATCTATCACAGGCTTTCAAGTCTCCGCCTTGGAGTGACAAGGATATTCTTCCCTAAAGAAATTACTTTCAGACCCTTCATGAAGCACAATTTGTCTATTCAAGCAAGAGCGCTCACAGTCCTGCATCTGATCTCCCCCAATCACCATCAGCTGCAACAGCCCGCAGGCTCTTCCCTCAGCACCTCTTCTTCTGATTTAAGGCCAGTCACAGAAATCGGCCTTTTATTTATCTCATACGTGCACAGAATTAAAACTAGAAGCATCAACCAACTGACAAGTGCAGTTTCAAAACAGTCTCCAATTCCTCTCTTTTTGCGTCATGCTAACAGAAACAGGAACTCAGCTTCCTTCTGTAAACTTCGACTCTCTCAGAAAAACAATCCATTGCTGAAATTTGGAGCAAGACTTGCACAGGGAACTGAATGGCATTTGGCAAGGTCTCTAAACCTTCATGGCAAGGTTCACCAACCAAGGTTACTATTTCACAGCATTTTGAGCCAAAGCGAGTGTGCCTCTGCTTCTCAGCCACTCTAATGCAAACTTTAAACCACCTGTGGAGATAGATTTGAGCTAACATGTTGGACTACTAACAGAAGTGGCTGCGGTATGAAAACACTGCCAGCTGGGATGTGCACCTATTGCCAACTTGCCAACTACGTTGTGGGAATGCAAACTTCTGGGAGAGCTATGAAGCAGAAGTCTTATATTGCCACACCAAGATATGCCAGAGCTTGTTTGCGGAAGTCCTAAATCAAAGAGTTGGTGCTGAATTATAATCATTAACTCATGCTAAGAACAAAACTCAAAGTGAATCTTTCTCATCATAAATTTGAATTCCTTTGACTTCGGTTTTCTCCATTTACTTTTCAATTTCCCCCGAGGAATCAAGAATAATCTCACACAACAAAATAAAACAAAAAAACCCAAAAAAATCAAATCAAGTGAACTGGAATAATACCCACAGATAATTATTACTTAAAACTCACTTTAAATTCACTATCCAAAAAGATTTGTTTTCCCACTCTCTTTATTCTGGCTCAAAGTAAACGTGAAAGCATATAAGACTACTTTTTTTTTTTTTTTTTGAGAATACTTTTAAAAGCACTCAAAGTCCTCTATGGCATTCTAGAGCAAAGAGCCAAAATTAGAGTCACTGTAAAAACAAAGTAGAAATTGTGTAATATTAAATTTTTCCTCCCCTGTTTAGCTCCTTTATAAATGATTCAGAAAAGACAGCCAGTTGAAAAACAAACAAAAAAAAGCATTAAAAGAGGCAAAAAAACTTACTTGTGTCAGACCGAGATTTCAGCATGCCTTCAATGTCCGTGGTGATTTTGGAGACCTGACTATAGAACTGTTGTACAGAATTTTTGAGGCCAGAAATATCAGTGGAATGAGATGCTATAGTTCCATTCATTTCACGGACACAGTTCCATAAGCTGCTCACGTGCTTATTCAGACCTTCTTTTATCTTCTGCAAGCTACCTGAGACAGAGTCCAGCTTGCCGCAAACTTTTTCAACATGTGAGACTCTGCTCTCAACATCCGAAACACCCTCCTGGATACCTTGGGTCTTTTCTTTGCACTTGCTAAGATCATTCAGGATATGGTCATTCAATTGTTCTAGTCTCTCTTTCACTTCACCACAGCAATTATCACTGGGATGAGCAGTTTGATTTGCAAATGTCCTCTGCATTTGATCGATTTTTCGGAAGACACCTCGCTGTGTTTTTCTACAGGTAGAATTGACACCCAGAAGCTGCTCCTTGCAGCTACTCAAGCCATCTTGAAGATTTTTCATATCTTTATCCATGACATTTAGACTATACCGGAATACACGTACGTCTCTCTGCATTTTCTGGATGTCACGTTGGTTACCCTTAACTAAGTTGAGTTTCTCGTTAAGAGAGCTATTCAGAGACTGCAGGAGAACAGTGTTATTCTCTGTTTTCAAAAGCAAGTGATTGTACTTGTTGTTACAATTTTCTAGCTCTTTCTGAAGGTCCTCCGTACCTTGTGGTGCAGACTGACATTTCTGCCCACAGAGGTGTTCAAGCGACAGTAGTTTGTTCTTCAGGAAATTCATCTCTGCTGTAAACTGCTCATTTGCAAATCCTGCATCACTGGGCAAGATGGGCCCAGGATTAATATACATTCCATCCGGGTCTGTGGTATTAGCGATCTCTAAAATAGTGCCACCTAGCCTATCTTCTAGTGCCCGCAGCTTTTGGTCAAACAAGTCTCTCAATTCATCTACCTCAGCAGCTATAGCACCGCGGAGAGTTTCCTCAACGTAAAAGCAATGTTCTTCAGCATTTCGTTCCGTAACATTCATCCTCGCATCTAGCTCCTCCAACCTCTCACCAAACATGTCTTCTAGATCTGGAGTTGACAATCGACTGATTTCATTATCTATTCTGACGTTCAAGATCCTGTGTGCTTCCACAACTCTGTCAATCTTCTTATCTAAATCTTTTATCTGTTGGTCAAAGTCATTTCTTTCACCCTCCTTGCAACAACTGGACTTGTTTGATGGAATCTGAGTTCGGAGAGTATTTATTTCTTTCCTCAAGTCATTCTCTTTTCCTCTTATAACATCAATTATTCCTAAACAGTTATTTTCATTGTCATCACACTGCTGCTGGATATCCTGTAGTTTGTATTCACAGGAGTTCTTCAGATCTGCCATTTTCTTTTCAAATCCTTCCAGTATTTCCTGTCTGAGGGACTCAAATTTTGAGTCTATATACTCCCGATATATATTGTCACTGGGCATTGTTATTGTAGGTCCTTGTGCTGCCTCCTGCAGTTGTTTTAATTGTCCTTCATAGCCTTTTACTTTTCCATTCAGTTCCTCCAGCTTGTCACTCCTCGTCTTCAAGGCTTCTTTGACCTCAGCTAGCTCAGACTTTATATCTTCCATTTCAAAATCAATAAAAGGGTCTTTCTGATCTTTATTGCTGAGGAGTCCAGGCAGATGAATAGTGTCTGTTTCACCACCAATCGCACTATCAGGCTCTGGGCGGTCATAAAGGTTGTTCAGCCAAGTGACCAACATCTTACTAGCATCTTCTTGGACAGTCAACTTTAGGTTTTCATTCACACCTGCCACAGAGGACTGAAGTTCAAGCACTGATCGTGTAAGTCTAAACAATTCGTCCTCAAGAAACTGCATTTTCTTCTCATACGGTGGAGGTTCCGGCACTTCTGTTGGTTCTGCATCTGTTTCATGGAAATAACAGACAAAGTCTGGATGTAAATGGCATCTGTTTTTATTAGCTGAGGCTAATTTCACTTTTCTTTAAAGCCAAATAATGATTTAAATTGCGTAATGCTTGTTCCCTTTTCTATTCCTGTTTTCACTAGTTTGTAATTAAAACGTTATCAAAACACTCCAAACTAAAAGTTTTAGCCCATTGACCAATTCCTGCCAAGATACAATGGCAATAAATAAACAAATTAGCAAGCAGAACCCCCCTTCCTGTTCAGCAATGAATCTAAGCTATAGCATATATAGCAGATCATTATAGATCCATACACATCACAACACAATCACCTTAGAGCCACTGCATCTCCTGTAACAATAATTTGGGAGGTGCTACTCCTGAATTCCCATTGAAAACTTAAGTGGCAATAATTTATGTGCCTGAAGTGGATTTGTGCGCCGGTATTTTGCTGAACTGTGGTCCAAATGCATATACTGGATGGGGTTCTGCAAGATATTACAGTTATCACACTTGCTTCAAAAATACCTAATTATTTGACACATATTTAATAGGCAATAAAAATGTGTATAAAGGCATAAACTTTACACATCCCAAACTGTTATATTAAAATAACACCAGCACTATCCTCATTGAATGAAAAAAAGTAAAAGCAGACTTTTAGCAGCAATCTACTTTTTACCTAGCACAAATCAATCAATGAATCTGAAACCATCCTTCCAATCCATTTGTTACTGGCAGCACCTCATTTGCAGAGCCACGTACAATTCTGGATGTTCAGTTTCAAGTAAAATGTGTAACAATTGTAGAAAATCCAGAAGAAGGAAAGAAACATTATCAGAGGTCAAGAAAGTATAAACTGCAGGAAAAGTCAAAGTAATTTGTTATTTAGGCTAGAGGAGAACAGAATGAAGAGTGATATTCTGAAAGATACCTGTAAACTGGTAGGGAATAAACTGTTTTATGTATCCGCTACTGATGGGACAGGACATGAAGAAGAATGGGCTTCAACTGGAGCAAGTGAAGGTGAGGCCTGATAGCTGTACAGAAAGTGAAATGCCAGAAGACACTGTCCACATGAGCAGCAGAATTTCCACCACTGGAGGCTGGACAGATATTGCTGATTCTACCTTACGGGATGGATAAACAGAACCCTTAAGATCCCTCGAGTCCTGTTTTCTGGGATTCTCAGCAACAAGGCACTAGTAAGTCAAGATACTGAGTGTGATCCCAAATAATCATCTAAAATTAATCAAACCTGCTGCTAGACCACCAATTGTTTTAGTTTAACAAACATTTAATACCACTTTAAGGTGTAGATCCACATGACCATATTTATTTGCATACTCCCATATATCTTTGCTATTTTGCACAGAGGGGTACATTCTATAAATACATCACGTATAATCCTAACTGGGATTTTGCATGATACCTTTTATGCAATGCATAATCCAAAGACCTCTGCACAGTGAAGGCATACTATTGCAGACATAAAAAAAGTAAATGAAGTTAAGAAGCAGAAGCGAAGAAGAAAATATACTTCTTTAAATACAACAGAAAATAGACACAAAATGTTAGCATTAGAATAACTCTGTCAGATGACAAGTGGTGTTAACAGTTAAATCTTTATCTTCAGATAATAGAATTTTAGCAGTGCTTCCTGGCTATGCATGCTAGATATACAGTGGACAGCAACACTGAGACAGGGTCTGAAGGACATGCAGTTGGAATCTTTCTTAGTTTTAAACTGGATTTCAGCTTAAAGACATTACAAAGAAGGTAGGAAGTCACAAATGTAATCTTCAAGACTGGGAGGGTGGCCAATTCCTTTAATAATAAAAAAGTATGCACACACAGAGTGTAGCTATTACATACATACTGGTCTATTTTTGCATTGAATTACAGTTCTTTTAGGGTCAGAGCAGAAAGAAAATCTCTAGACATAAGCAGTGTGCAAGTTACTTGAAGATACCACCGTGTTCTATCATCATATTTTGGAAATAATATTTTAGGTGGGCTAACAAAATACTTTAAAAGCTTATTTTTAAAGCAGGTATATAACCTATAGGACTGGTTCAAAACCATGTATTCAGTCCCAATCCATTCCACCACACAAAAAATGCAAGTGGAAATCTGAATAAGTGCTATATGTGACACTAATATCCAATGATGTTGGGAAAAAGTCCTTCAGAAGGAAACATCTGTTTATCATTTTTTGTTAATGCAAAAAAGGCATAATACTGCAGCATTCCTTCTTACCCTTTCAGAAGACAGTATCTTATACAAACAAACATAATTCAGTCTTTAAGGCATTTTTTCAGAAATCGAGGCTTATCATTCCCTTACCCCTTAGTATTAAGGCAGGTAATCTAACATGAAACTGTAAAATCTGCACAAGCCCTTGAACAAACAAAACACTGTGAAACTGTGAGGGAGCATTATATATGATTAAAATTAATACCTGTTCTTTTTCGTTTTAATAATAGTTCCTCTCAAATATATCTTTTTTTGCTGAGCATTGAAGAAACCACAAAAAACGCCTGTAAATTCTTACAAAAAACCCAACCTTAACACAAAAGATTTTCCTGAACCATAAGTAGCCAGCTGGCATTTATGGCCAGTGTTCTACAGCCACTCCTCAATTATTCTTCAGGAAATTCTCTGTATCAAGACTGTTATTGCCTGGCTATTATTTTCCCACCATGCAGTGTCTTCCATATGGCTTTTGTACCTGCCAGTAGTTGAGTTTAATAGAAACCATAATGGTTCTTATACTTAAAAGACAAAACAAAAAACCAGACGTGATCATGCATACCAAAATTCAAACAAAAAGTTACCCAAGCCTTTCTTCACAACAGCTTTCGCTGGTGTTGTGGGACGACGAGCAGTGTTTGGTTTTTCTGCTGGGCCTTCTCTGCAGTCTTCCCCTTTGTACCCGGGACAACATCTCCATTCCAGCTCTGTTACTGTCTTATACGCAACTGTATACCGAGGTCTGAAACTCGTTCGGTATCTGACAAAACAGAAAGCATTTTAAACAATCTAACCTAATCTGCTATTTAGATTAAAGCTAAAATTAAAATAGTTTTTTTTAAAATGAAGATCAATTACTTTCATCTGTGATTCATTTTCTCCTTCAAACATCAAATGAACAAATGTTTCTGTCTAGGTTTTCAAGTTACCTGCACTCAACACAGTCATGTCAGGGAGAGCAAATATGGCCATAGAACAGGGGCTTTCACGTATGAGCAGAGGGATTATATGTTGTGGGAAGCAAAGGTTCAACTCATCAGACACTGTTGAGACCAACAGCGACCGCCAGTGTATTAGTATTCTATAAATTCAAAACCTTTTTCCTCTAACTGCTTTTCATTGCAAACCCACGCGCAGGGCTGCTCTGGCAGCAACTCTTCTGGACATCAAAAAATGTTTCTGCCTGCTTTGTCCCACTTGTCTTTCCACAATCTCCACTTAAACCACTCCTCGGAATCCATATCTATGGAGCAGTCAAAGCTAGGAGGGATATTCCAGGGAAGGACAAAATGCTGAAAGCATGAGTCAGATAAGGACATGAAAGAAGTAGTCAGATGAAAGGCTACAACCAACAAAGGAATCAACTCTTTCCTGCTTCACTAGTTAACTTGAAGAGGGTCTTGCAGGCAAACCTATGCACGTTATGTACATACAACCTTAAGTTTCGCTGATTAATCACACAAAAGTTAATAAATGGCAAACTGATTCTGGCCGTGCAACTTTCTTGAACCGTAGACTTCTTCTGTAACTTTCCTTCAGTACATGTACCGCATGTTCAATTGCAGTCAGATACTATAGTGTCCCACCAGACCATAAGCAGAGGCTGTGCTATTTTATAAAAACTAAACCAATTTAAGATACAGCTCATTTCAGGTTGAGATATGAGAAAAATAAGTAAAACAGAGATTTTCCACCTGAGCTCTATAAATTGGTATACTTGGAACACATAGAAACAAAAGAGTTACCCCAATTTCTCACATGAATTCCTTTCTCTGAATAAAACTAGTATCATAATAATAACCTCCCTACGGCATTTTCAGATCTTTTTTCCTTAAGATTATTTCAGGTTAGAACAACAGTTTGCATCCATTAATGAACAACAGGCTCACTTCACAGCTGAGATGTCCCTAAAGTAGTAATACAGCAGAATAAATACAGGACAGCAGCTAAGGACTCAACAGGAGCTCTTGCAACAGGTTTCACTCATAGCCTGGCTGGGCTTATAGGGAGTGTATTTTGGGACAAAGAGAATACAGTACAGAATGGGCACCCGAAGCAGCCACGCTATCACACAAAAATCAACTACATGTTTCATTAAAGTGTCTTGTATTAATATGCAAAATTCCTTATTGTTTAAAAATAATCATTAATCAGCTACCAAATGAAAAGAGTTAAATCTTACACTGACTGTGAAACTGTTTCTATTGAAAGTCAGAGAGCAAGAGTTTGTTACCCTTCAAAGCTTCTCTTGCCATGTGTGCAAATAACTGCCGAAATAATTCTGTATTTTTTTATTCAGCATCTTTCACCTTCAGAGACATAATTTTAATACAACGCCCCACATCTGATAGCCATTTGCTGTCCCTTTTTGATAAGTTGCTTAGCAAACTTGGGGCAGGGGGGTTAAAATGTTAACTACTAATTATGAATTTGTTTCTTTTCCAACCGTATCTTTCCCAATTCTGCCACAATATATTCTAATTTTTGCACTCAGGAAATACTCAATGTTCTTCTGCATTATTACTTTATCTACGATTCGCATTTAAGGGGAAAAAGTTACTTTGACTAGAGACATCATCCTATTTTTTCCAACTATTTTTGGGCCAAAGAGTAGTTTATTCTAATAAGCCTCTCTGGATTCCCTTCTCCTGTGAATCTTCATAGGAAGGCAGGGGCAGGCTAGGCTGTAATTCTGTCTAGTATCTGCTTGTAACTGCAGTGGTTTGCTGTGGTTGTCAGCTTTTCAGATTCTGACTTGGAGCATGTAAACTCAGAGTGGGTTTCCAATCCTCTTCTACCTTCGCAACACCATATATGAAACAGCTGGAGACTGCATTCCAGCTCATCATTTCTTTTACAATTTTTACCGAAACATCTGCTGAATCCTGTTTACAGATGTAAAGTACAGACATGCTCAAGGTCAAGTGCTTTAAAAATTAAATAGAGGAGTGCAATGCAGAGGGCACCATTGGGAAGGACAACATCCCGGCCACCCAGGAACTTCCTTTTCCTTCTCCCTTATCTAAAGTATTAAACCACGTCTCGTGTAGGTAATTTGGGTTTGATTCCTTTCCTTCCAACTAGCTGCTAGAGTCAGAGGAGTGACAGGATTAGCTAGATGCTTTAGTGTTTTGAAGTGGTTTTGAGAGTCATTACAACCTCTCTCACAACCACCACGTTACTGAAATGCAACCTTTGAACTTCCAGATCAATTTTCACATGCCGGAAATGGTCGTACATACTTTTCTTTGATTTCCATAAAACACTTAGCTGCTCCAAACTTTGTGTGTGTTCCTCTCTATACTTTCAGGGCCAAATTCCTTCCCGAAAACTACAGCATTTCGATTATCTTCAAACGCCATTACACTTCTCTATTTTTTCCTAACAAAGTTTTAAGAATATAGGTGAAACAAATTTTGTAAAAGGAGTAAGAACTACTTTAATGCAAATTGTGCACTTCTTTGCTCAAATTACAGAACAAGGATTTTCCTTGTAGCATTTCTGCCATTCCTAACATATTTTTGACAAGTTTCTCTTTGTATACCTTCTCTGTAGTCATGTTCATCAATGTAGACACCTTCAGATGACTTCAATGTTCAGACAAATACAAAAGAAGAATATAAACCAATTAAAAGCTTAGTATTTTTCCTATGGGCAAATTATAAAACTTTTCCAAACTCCATCTTAAAAATAAAAAATAAGCAAATTTGACATTCTTGCTCTTTTTTATTTCATAGTTTCATGGTCCTAATAGGCATTAAATGTTTTAATACGATTTAATACAAAAATTACTTGAAATGCAGAAGAAGCCTCCCATTCTAAATTATAAAATATACACACTGTGTATCTACAACTTTTAAAATGTTGTAGCAGTCTATTCCTTACATATTCTTGCAGGTCTGAGAGCTCAAGCAAATACACTAATTGGATCTGTTTTGATTTGAGCTATGGCACATCAAATACAGACTAACCTGAATCCTAAACCACAATTCTCCTAGAGCAAAAATAAGCTAGAACCAAAATGCTTCAAAATCTGGATGTAGAACAGCTTTCATATTTTACATCTTGAACGATGGTAACAAGACAGCTATACTCATGGATGGCTCAGAAATTAAAGTGATATTTTCTTACCAAGAACTATTGCTCCTCTACACTGCCAGTCCAGCTGAATGAATCACACAGCTGCCGTCACTTCAGCAAGGCTAGTCACGTAAGGCTGGGAAACAGGAACTTACCCTAACACTTTTCTAATTTGAATCCAGCCACATAAAAGTTTCTTAAAAATCACAGCTTCATTGCCACAGCTTCTCTACCAATGATGTGCTTCATACACAGTTGTGGAAGTTGCCCATGCAAGGAATGGTGTCACTGTGCCAGCACCGTCCAGATGCACTGATAAATGACAGTCACCAGCATGCACCCAGCCCAAGGGAGATTCTCAATCATATAACAAGTTTTTTACAGTCAGAACTTTGATCGCATAGTGGATTTCAGTGAAGGAGCTGGAGACTTCCAGGATTTTGCCACGATATAACAGTCTAAGAGCACTGAACACAATTATATTCTTGGTTACAATTCTAACAAAACAAACCATAACTTTCTGCTAGGGACCACATCCTGAGAGTAATTTGTGATTCATATTTTAATGACATATTTTAATGACATAGCTACTAGAGCTACTAGAATATACAAATCAGACATGTCTTTATTTACATCTGCAGTATTCTGAATCCAATTGCTCGCTCATAGTCACAGCAAACATATAACATGCAAACACAAACGTACAAAACATACAAGATGCACTCAGTGTAGCCGGAGAGACAAAATGTTGCTTCTCTATGCAGCTGGGTAGTTACATGGTTAGAACGTAACATGCCCAAGTTTCACATCTTTCATCTTGTAAAAGGTGTCAATCTTTACACAGTTACCTAGTGAGGCAATTTGGTCAAAAGTGTTCACGAAAGTTTCATAAGTCTCTTAAACAATTGAGGCTCCGCTTTAATGCCTGTATATGCTGGAATGTAGTTAAAACACAGGAAAACATTAAATCTTCCTCCAGTTGACTTGGATTTCTGCTATTCAAGTAAGTGTTAATAAACACAATTATTTTTACAAGTGTCTCAAAGATATTTAAAAAAAAATTCTTATGTGGTTAAAAGTTATGTACAATACACCAGCATTTATTGTGCCTAGTCACCCCATCCTCTTGTGGACTTCCAGCCCAAGATGATAGTCATATCCTTTTGGTGAATTGAGCTAAATACTACAAATGAAATCATTTTTTTAGAGAGCATGATTTCAGCAGTCTCTAATCTTTTCTCGCAACAGAGAAAATAAGAACAGCTGGGTTTTAGGAGTCTTTCCACAACAGGCTCATAACTACCAACGCCTACTACCTTCACCATGAATTCAACATGCTGATCAAATGAGAAAACACGTTCAGAATGTTAATGCAAATCTCCGCTTTTAATATCTAAGTATTTTGCAGCTGAAATAAAATCGTACAGTGTGGCAATAGTATTCAAATATTCCTCCTCTTTGAGAGAAAAGTATTTTCTTAGGAAAATGCTTAATTAAAAATACATGTTTGCTGCAAACGCGAGACATTTTGACTAGGGAACGAGCTAAAATTTTCTCATGGTGCTAAACCACAGAAGGAAGCAGTTAGCACTGATATTTGGAATGTCACCTAATAGCGATAAAACAAATCAGAAACATTTGGACGAAATTGGTGGGAAAACATATGGCTCAGTTCTGTAACTAGATATTAACATTCAACCTTTTGGGAAATGCAAGGAGATAAGTGCCACCACATCCTCACTGTGAGGAAGGGACTGCAGAATCAGCATATGTTTCTACATAAGCAGCATATAAAATGTTTATTCTGAGCACAAAACTTCAAGGTTGGTCCAAAATTCTGTAGTCATTGGAACTGGTCCCATAACTTCAGCAGCCTGCAAATCACGATCTTATTGAAGATAACGAATCTTCATTACTTAACTCTTTTATTGAACGTAGATCCATCCTTTGTAAATTATATAGTCTGCTCTTGCATGTCCCAATCATCCAAATCTCCAATATATTGCAATGGGAGTGCTGAAGTAGCACATAGACACCCCCCAAAAATACCACCTAGAAGATATAATTAAATGCAATCATATTTTGACCAAGCATTTTTTATTTTGTGGGCTGCAAAGGCTTCCATTGAAAATATACCTAAGCTGGCCATTTATACCACACAGTTACTAAACTAGAACCAGTTGATCCCAAGTTTTCTGCTCCCCAAGAGTGCAGGCCTAACTGCAACCCCCACAAACAGTGGCAGAAACCCTAGTTCCGCTGAATCATAGAATCATAGAATCATTAA
>NW_009202192.1:0-459 GCF_000690835.1 Fulmarus glacialis
TGGTTTCCAAGTGCAACTACAATGTCATCATTTGCCCCTTTGGTACTTACATTTCTCATATTCAAAGTGCTTATATATTGTGTCTGGCTACAAAATACTTGCATATTCTTGTGGTTACACTATTTTAGTATGTTTATGTTTGGTTCAAGACAAGGTAATATCATTTACATCTTCATTAGTGCACTTTAACTCACAGGGGTCACAGGTGTCTGATTTATCTACAGCTGTATCTTTTAATGATATACACACACACCCCTACATGCACTATATGGAAGAGTTAAAAGAATCTTTTACATTTTTGTAGTCTACCTTCTTCTATTTTCAAACAAACAAACAAGCAAACAAACAAACAAACAAGCCCCAGAGGTTCAGTTTCTGATGACTTTTAAGTTTAAGTGTGGCATGGCAGGGCTTAAAGCATCACAGACAATTACTCTCCGGCATTTGCTGGATCACAGC
>NW_009202193.1:0-253 GCF_000690835.1 Fulmarus glacialis
AAGATATTAAACAGTACTGGGCCCAGTACAGACCTCACTTGTCACTGATCTCCATCTGGACGTTGAGCCATTGATGGAGATGGCTCTGGATGCGACCATCCAACCAGTGCCTCATCCACTGGACAGTCCATCCATCAAATCCGTATCTCTCCAATTTAGAGGGAAGGATGTTGTGGGGGACTGTGTCAGAGGCCTTACAGAAGTCCAGATAGACAACATTGGTAGCTCTTCCCATGTCCACTGATGTAGTCCA
>NW_009202194.1:0-55351 GCF_000690835.1 Fulmarus glacialis
CAACCTAAATGATTCTATGATTCTATAACACAACTGAGTATTTTATCAGAGCTGAAGTCAGCTGTGCAGCCCAGATTACTTCCACTTTTGTAGACTGATTGCAGGGAGTGCTGTGGGAACCAGTATTTCGGGAAGTGGCATGGTTAGAGAATCTGAGCCCCACAAACCCAGGAGAGTGTGACTTGCCCTCCTTTCCCCTGTGCTGCTTGGGTTTGCAAATGGCAGATGTTTCTTTTTCCCAGCTTTCAGCCTTATTTTATTTCTCATTGGCAATTGAGTCAAACTGCACTGTACATGTGGTATCCTATGACTGTGTTCCTCACCGGGCAATGGCAATCTTTCTGTGGAAGAACACATCTAAATATTTTCTTGTATTATCATCCTTGCCCAGATGAAGGTATGCTGTGGTCGGTACCTTCTGCACCTGCTCACTGCGTCACGCAGGGAGCAGCAGTGAGGTCCCGGAGGCAGAAAAATGCTATTTTTGGTTCTGTACTTTAAATGTGTACCTCTTTTCCCTCTTCCTAAAATTGTGTTTATTATCTAGTCATGTTTCAAAGAGTCAATGAATTTCTGCATTTAAAACACTTCCCCAGAAAGTGGTGGGCTTTCTTGATAAAGAGACAGGTAGGAAGAACCTGTTCCATTTCAGATCTCTGAAAATAAAGATCCTGGCAAATTATCATTGCTTCCTTCTTGTTTTGCTTTTATTTAGGCTTGTTGTGCCTGTATCAGTCAAGAGATGGGTGGAAGTTGCCTCCAGCGTTGGGCTGTGAAGGACCCAGGGAGTGTCTGGGAAGAGGATGATCATGATGAATGCCTACCTTCTCCTGGGGCCAGTGGGCTTCCTCCAGAAAGTGAGATCCAGACGGTGAAAACAGGTGATTTGCTATTCAGATAGCGGTAGAAAGGCTGTCAGGACTCTAGCTGCTGATGGATGAACTCTGGTTCTCACGAGAGTTTGTGTATTTTGTGACCGTGAGTTTTAGCTGCACTAAATATACGGTTTTCTTCCTCAAAACACCATCCTTTTCATAGGAAATATTTTGTTAGCTCTTGTCCTGCAGCCTTCTACTGACTTAGGGGTTAAATATGCTACAAAAACTGTCCATAAAATGGACTATGTGAAGATTTAATGAATATTGTGGTATTCTTAATAATCTGGTGAATAGTTGACTCTTATCTCTGCATGTATGTGGAAGAGCACAAAGAGAGGAAATCTGTGACGAGTAATGGCCATATGAATAATTTATTTGACAAAAAACTATTTTGTTATCTTGACAAAAATCTTGTATCCCTATGAAAGCAGAAGTTCCTGAAACAATGCAGTTTGCCTCTAGGGCAATATGCTTTTTTCTTATCTTCATTTCTCATTTTCTAGCAACGATCTTATTTACTCTATCAGAATTCATCATTAATAATCACTTGTCAGGAGTTTTCTGAGTCTACCAGCAATTATTTTGCCATTCTGCATTACACATTTCCAGAGTACACAATAGACTATATATTCCATATTTTGTAAAAAAGATATAAACAGAATGGATGTAAGATCTGAACAACAGAATGATGTAGAGGTTTGGGATTTGACTGCATTTTTACTGAAAAATGCATTTTTAGTGAAAAATGACATCAGCGTTAGAAGGGAAATATTTGCTGAAAATAACTAAAGGTTACCTCAACTTTTTTGTAGTTACAAGACAGTATTCAAAAGAGGTATTTTTATACCCATCAGGGAGCCATCCAGGGTTTATGCAGATTTGACATTTTCTTCTTTCTTCTCTATTTGTATCTGGAGCCCAGGGTGAACAGCCTCTTTTTTGTTTGCTCTCTCTAAATATCTTTGTCTGGGCAGCTGTTGGTTCAGGCCCTGTGAATAAATAAAATGAAGAGGACCTCCTGCATGATTTAAAAAGAAATGCTGTTTTCTGAATCCTGACTTGCCATTTGTGGTGTTAGCATTATCTTACTTAGACAAACAAACAGCTTCTTCTCCCTCCTCACGAACATATTAGCTGTTCACTTGCAAAAGCTGCAGCAAGTGAACTTTGCTGACATTAATGGGAGGTGACAGCGGGCGAGGGAAGATGCTGCCTTTGTCCGAGAGGAGGAGAAGTGCTGTGAGCCCAGTGCGCCCGCAGCGCTCCGGCTTCCTGCACAGCTTTTATTCTCCGGGTGCTTGTGAGTGTTACTGAGGGAAATCAAAGACAAAATCCTCTAAGAGTTCAGTCCTGTCACCCCCCTGCACGCTGCCTCTCATCATCGCTTAAGGAGGATTATTCACGCAAAAAACCCAGTGCTCACTGGGTGCAGGCATTGAAAAAGGGGGTCAGCTCAAAGAAAATGCATTAATTTATAATAATAATAGCAGCAACAATCCCGTTAGCCTTACTTTACGCATATGGAAATGGAGGCATGGAAAAGCACAAGGTGCTGAAGCTGGGAGCACAGCTGGGTCCAGGACGCGGGCACTCCCCTTTCCAAGTCTCTGTTCTAACGAGTAGACCAAATTGCATGAACCCAACATGTGATTGCTACCTGATATTCTTTATTAAGCATGACTATAACCTGTCAGGAGATCCTCACACAGCTCTTTGAGGTCCATGTATCCTCACTCACCCTCAGTCATATTTGCGCTGCCTCTTGAGGAGCAGCAGGCAGTTTGGATGAACATTCCTCAACTGGCAGGTCAGTGGCTGTGTTGTACGATCTAGCTCACCTGAGCCCTGTTTTGCGTCCCATTAACATGTTTGAAGGCTGCCACGCTAACGGCACCTTGTATTTTAGCTCCTGTTCCTTCTGGATGGCCCAAGCCTGGAGTGGGGGGGAAAGGACAAAATCATAGGGACAATACGCTATGCCACTGTACGATGATAGGAAATGTTGGTTACTGAAAGATGCTAGTTATTTTAAGGTTGAAGGTGCTAAGAGTATCAGAAAAAGTGCTGAGCATCTTCAGCATCTGTTGCCCTCAGCAGGAGCAGAGACACTCAGCTTCTCTGAGAAGGCACTAAGCACTCACCAGGATCACCCTGATAATGAGCTCAGACAAATCCATGCTCCTTGGCTGGCACAATGTAAGGAGATGTGAGGAGTGGAACGGACACTGTGGCTTTACCAGACACGGAAGCAGCCTGGGAAAACCTATGTTTTTATTTAAATCATACATACGAATATGCTCTGTGAGAAACACTACCCATGGCTGTAAAAGCTGAACGACAAACTGAAGCTCCAGGCTCCGGGGCTCGTGCGGGTTGTGGGGACTCCCGGGGCAGGTGGCTGCTCTGTCGGTCCTCCCTCCTGCGCCAGCAGTGAGATGGCGTGCGTGTGCAGTGGGAGATCAAACAGTTAAATCGGGAATCTTCACCATGACAACTTGTTTTCAATAATCTCTTCCCATTCCCCCTTGCTTTTTGCCAGCTAAGGAGGATGTACATATGATGGGGAGGTGAGGCTGCTGATTTTTAGGTCGATCTGGAAGGACTCTTGTGTTTACTGTGTCCTCATTAATGCTCTTGAGGGGCACACTTCTGGCAGATCAAAGTACTTAAATAAGCATCACTTCAACGATATTTAGCACATATTCTTCAATATTTGAAATCAGAAAGAAACTTTCAGGTCCTCTTTCAGATCCAGGAGATATTTGGTGGAGTAATGTTGTTATCAGCTGACTTCTGTTCAGATCTGCCTGCTATTTTACCTTCCTCCAACATTATCCGGGAGTTTAGTCACCACAGTTTCTTCTCACCCACCCTGTGCTGAGCCTATGCTGAGAACATGGCCCATCTGTAACTGCTCACAGCACGCTCCATCCCTTCCATCATCCATCCTGGTCCCTCCTGCCAGAGGGAACTCATTGTCACATGGCCTCCAGCAAGTCTTATTGCTCCAGCAGGAGACCATTGTGGGGATGGCACCTAACGTGGCTATCAACACACTATCTGTGAACTTGGCAGTCCTATGTCCTATTTTCAGTACAATCCTTTCCTTCCTTTATTCTCTCAGTCCTTCCTGATACTGTTTATGATCTTTGTCCCCCAGCACCTCTGCAGCATGGTGCCATGTAAGATCCCTTCTCCCCAGCATCGCTTCCTCCATGTTCTTAGCCGCTTGTTGGTGTGACGCACTCCCTGGCTGCCAGCTGGCTTGTGTTCAATTGTCTGCCGTCACGCAGGGCTACAAAAGCAAAGTTCTTGCTACTGGTGCAGAACTTTCACCTTATCCGGGTCCCTTCGTGCTGGGTCCAGCGTGGCAGGGCCCACGACGGTGTGTGAGCTCATGCAAATGGGCACAGGATACCCTTGGGCAACATAAGTTCCCCTGCAGGGTACAGATCCACAACTTTGTGCTTGTCCAGGGGCCTCCCATGCCATCCGAAGCTGGTGGGCTGGCCACCAACAGGTCCAGCTTTCTGTTTGTGACATGTAGGGTCACAAAGTGGAAAGCTACGGTATGGTGCTGTAAATGCACAATGAACATGCACTGCGGAGGAGACGGGTCTGGAAGGTGTCCAAATAGCATGTCGCATGCTTAGCAGGGGCGATTTGACAGGGCTGCTGTGAATATCTGAGGGAAGATTATTCTAAGCAATCTCTATTGTCACCATACATTTTAGAAATCGCAGAGATTTAAAATGTTCTGGAGTTTCCAGTGTGTTAGAGCAGGAGGCAGTGGAGATAGATAAAAGTAAATACTGCTCATGTCTACTGTTGCGATCTTCTCCTAAACCTCCAGTACATAGGAAAAGGACATCAGATTAAATACAGGTTATCAGGCTGGAAAAGGATGAAATTCCTGTTAGTCATGATCAATTAAATGAAATTTAATTTGTTTTCCAAATGTGTGCACAGGACAAACCCAAAGCGTTCTGCTGACAAGCCCAACCAAAATGGACTGTTCTGTGTTTCTCTTCAAGCAAATGGCAAATCTGAACCACTTCCAGAGTTATCGGTGGCTGTGTGGCAAAGCTGGCCTGACATGGTGACAGCTCAAGCGGATGAAGCTGAAACTTGTCTGAGGAACGCATTTCTTTGGGAAAAGCCAGTCTTATGCAGGCAGCAGCTGGAGGAGGAAAGGAATGTTTTTGGGGTCATATAGACCAAACTGCCTGGAAATAGAACATGGAGTCATGGAAAGTGCAAGTGCAGTGTGGCAGGATGAACACATCCTGAGAGAAAAGATGAAACTAGGTCATAAAAACTGAGAAAAGAGGAGAAACCACACTTAGTATTCGTTACCGATTCCTAGGTTGCTTGGTAGCTCAGATCAAGTCAGGATCCAGAGATGGATTTCACAGTGATCAGAATGATTCCTGTTTTCATCTCACTTTTAAGAAAAAAACTTAAATTTTGCAAGTCTTATTCCAGAAACTGGAGGTATTTCTTACATCTGCTGTCATGTGCCAGCCTGCTCCAGCCACACAGCTGGGCTGTAACTCCCAGGAAAGGGTTACAGCTCCGTGGTAGCAGTGTGCCAGCCAAGGGAAGTGCCAAGCAGCCTCCTGAGCCTTTGGGAGCTATGCAAAGCCCTGGGGCACCCTCTTCTTCTCAACAACTTTCTTTTAAAGGTGAGACAAGCCTTAAAACAACGTCCTGGGCTGTCTGTTGAGGTTTTTATCAAGTGTATCTTCAGCTGCTTAAAGCTTAATCAAAACCTGACTGGAGATGCTATATTCATACTGAAGCTTATCCACGTAAGAGAGCAGCTCTGACTGTGGTTGGGAACACCACAGGGTGGTTGGTCTCTTCTTGCCCAGTGAGATGTACTCAGCCTGAGAGGGCTCTCATTTCTCAGCAGCTGTGAGGGGCTATCATATCTACTGGTTCTCTGCTGTAAGCAGTTTCATCACCTAAGTAGAGATGAAAACCCCGAAATCAGGATTGTTGAAAAAAAGTTGTTCTACTACAGGTATAATCAACTGATGGGAAGCACACCACTGACTACCTGTTGCGGATATGTGTGGAAAAAAGAGTGCGAAAGAAGCACTCATCTTTCTTGTATCTAGCTCCTTTGCTATTGTTAAAACAAAATTGTTATACTCAGCATCTCTGGTGATATGAACTCCTGAAGGGGCAGAAGAATGTTATGACCGTGCCTAGCACTGACTTTCAAACATGCATGGTCACAAAGTCAAGGACGACACTGCTCCCAGGAGTGTGGCAGCATGATGTTCCCCTGCGCTCTGTGGACCCCTTGAAGACCAATAGATTTATGGTAAACCACAAACTGTTCGAGGCCTGTTAAACTACCTGCTGTGCTGTTTTAAACCTGAGCTAAAGTAGGACTTCCGGAGGGGGAAGGGGAATTTATTTGTAGTATGTACATCTTAGAGTCCCATGTAACAAGAAGAGCGTTTATTTTTCCTCAGGGTGCTTGAATAGACTTGCATGGGTAAAGTTTGTCTCTGTTTGCACGTGGTTATAAATGTTACTGTGCTGCAACAGAACTCAACCTTGGAAAAGTCAGCTATGTTGCTAGGTGAAAATCTCCAAGAGACCCAGAGGTGCCTCTTCGTATAACATGAGAATATTGTTTCCAATCCAAGTAACACTTTGCAGGTTTTCTCTTACTCTCTCTTGTTCAAGAGATTTGTGCCTGAATTACCTTGTTTGCCCAGAAAAGACAGGTATTTAGCCAGAAAGGAATTTGCTTACAATGTATGTTACTTTACATCGTGTCATTGGCTTATGTTGCAGCACAGTGTGGTCCACCAAGATAACATGATATGA
Source organism: Fulmarus glacialis (assembly GCF_000690835.1). Classification (NCBI taxonomy): domain Eukaryota; kingdom Metazoa; phylum Chordata; class Aves; order Procellariiformes; family Procellariidae; genus Fulmarus; species Fulmarus glacialis. The sequence goes on from NW_009202194.1 coordinate 6,726, forward strand.
AGTTACAGGTGATGATGTGACATGAGTCATGGGCTACGCCAAGAAACAACTCTCCCTCCCTCTCAAAATCAAATATCTGTCATTACTCAGGCTTTGTTTCAAGTTTTTTTAAGTTTTGATCCAACAGAAAAGGCACCTGTTCTGGTGGTGGTTTTTTTGTTTTTAAAGGCCTTGGAGCATATGAAGCTTCAGCTGAATTAGAACCACTTTCCGAGATTGCTGAGCATGTCTAACTTTTTCTTTAAAGATGATGTTGTATTCAGGTAGACAGTATGAGACTTGTCACATAATGCCAGGGGTTTGAAAGTTTCTGAGCTTTGCTTGTAATTGCTTAAAAATGAATCCGTTTGATAAATACATACACATCTGCTAATAAAGATAATAAAGATTGTCATAGGTGTGGCTGCAAAGTATAAATGACCTCAGTCATTTATAAGTAGCCACATTATGATTATTTACCATTAATTTTCTGTATTTTGCAAATATACATATACCCCTGCAAAACAGGATCTCCCATTCCACCCACCTTTCCCAGTGTTCAGTTAGACTGGGGTCTAACGAACTCTTGGAGAGTTATTTACTTCACTGTCTACAGCTACTGCCTGATTTAAAGATACAGGCTATTTGTCGGATGTCTGGCACGTATGTAGTAATGATATCCCTGTATTACACTGCAGAGATTTTTGGTATATGACCTTGGCATGGCTTGTGGTCCTCTGCTTATTAGCCTGCCTTCCCAGGATTTATGTTGAATTTCAAATCTTGCATTCATCCAAGTAGCTACCATTTAATACCATAATAAATAAATACTTGGTAATGGCACAGCATTTTAAGCCTATCCCTTAGACATTGCAGGATCGCAGGCAGAAGTCAGAAGCTTTTAAAGTTTTTCTACTGGGCCTGCCGCATCTGGAAGAACCAACAACTACATCCTTAAAAGCTAGGACAGATACATGCATCTGGTTTTGTTCTACCAAATTAAAAAAAAAAAAAAAATCAGTGACCATATATTTTAGAAGATTGTGGGTTTATCTGAACCCTGAACTGTTGGCTTACGGTAATTCACAGGAATAAAAATAGTCTAGGGTTATGTTCCTAAATTAGCTTTTGTGTGGTATCTCATATACAAATAGACCAGAGTCTCTTCATTGGAGGTTTTATGACCCTTGGTTAGGATGATCTAAATTTATTGTATGTAAGGATTAATTAGTTAACATGTGTAATAGCTTTAAAGGTCCTAGGCATTATTATAGGATATAGACTTGGCAAAATATGGAACTGATAGTAGTATAAAATAATACCAAAGCTAAAATGTAAAATCTTGGCAATTACTTTATGGCTATATAAGCTGAACAAGCTGAAAATGACATGAAATTGCTGGGGTGGTCCACTTGCTGGCACCAACTTTCCTGGCTCTTAATGAGTTTGCCCTTTCCATAGTGCTGAACAAGGTTTGCATCCTGCTGTTTTTTCTTGCATCGCATTTCTAATGGCTTCAAGACTTATCTTTGAAGCAATATAATTGGTTTCACTGGCAATACCTGTCAAAAAGCAAACAGGAAATGGGGAAAAAACCCACATGTGATATATTCACATACACAATTAAACATGATTCATTATGTGTTGGGAAGAGAGCTTCTTACTATAAACTCATTGATTTGAGCTTTTTTTTTTTTTTTTGACATATTCTATACAGATCTAGTACCTAACTAGGAAATCTTTTTCACCTAAACCTTTATGACCCTTTTGTAAACTAAACATAAGGGAGAAGGCTGTGCACTAAGCAATTGCTGTAACACCCCAACAGAAAGAAGGAGGTAAATATAGTACTCGTACAGATCATTTGGCATAATTCAGGGTATGTTTACTTTGCAATAAAAAATAGTTTTGCAATAAAACCTGCTTTCTCTGGTGACCTATCTCCCAGATTTAACTGCTTACAGATGCTTCTGAGCATTTGCAGCTCCTGAGCACTCCTAAACTCTGAAAATGTGAATAGGGAAATTAGTAACATGACTATCTTACCGGCGCAGGCATTCAAATGCTGTTGGAGAAGTGACTGGAGATACAAGTCTGTCTACAACTTGAATATTAGGGTTCTTGGCTTTTGCCTCATTCATCTTCTAAGGCACAAAGAGAAACCTAGTTTTTATTTATAGAGAAAGGGCATTTTGCATTCTATATCCGCCATCTGCTCGCTCGTTCCCAGTGATGGCTGGGGTACCAGTAACATACTACTCTGTGGCCGGCAGAGCTTGGCGGTGCAAAATTACAATGTATGTACATACAGGCAACTGCTGGGAACTGGAAGTTTGCAGCAGCCCTAGACCTTAAGTAAATTCCAATAAGCAGAGAAAATTGTGCAAGCTGCCTCTTGTCCTGGCCCTCTGATGAAAGCTCACCCTTTCTTTGAGTCTGAAAGAAACAGCGGCTTCATGCCTCACATTTTATATTGCTGTGTGCAATATAAAATGTTTCTCACCTGGAAACATGCTAAAATGGCAATTCTGAGACTTCCTCTGGAGTAGGCGAGGAACAGGATGGGATCCCACCAAGCCTTTTACTCAGCTTATTTAGTTTCCTGGTAGGCAGCTGCTTTCCCCCTACACTCAGCTTGAACCAATTTTTTACCTGCATTTCAGACAGTTGAGTTCTGTCCTTTCTGAAGGGGCATAGCTGATATCTGCCAGCAAGTTTTCACAGCAACTGCTTCTTGCTGTTTGGAGTAAAACGGCCTGTCCTAGTTCAGACAAGTGGCTGGGTGCGAAGGATTCTTCTAAGCTTTCTACTTCATGCTTTCTATGGTAGGGAAACAGTGCGTTTGGTCAAAAATAACCATCACGGGTGCCAGTGACAGCTCTGGTGACAGAGGCAAATTAGGTATTGCCTAAAGGAGGCAAAATGGCCATGGTCCTACTCAGCTGTGGCAGATCCTAATGACGGTTCAGCTGCTGGTGCTGGGGTATAATGAGTACCCACTGGTTGGGGGGCAGGTGAAGGGGAGGACACGAATGAGCTTGAAATCATCCATCAGAAAGAAGACAAACGTGCAGTGAGAGTGACTAAATACAAAATCTTTCACAGAAGATGCTGTAGCTTTTTTGTACGGAAACTTGCTGCTGCTCTGGCAGGTAATTGCTAGTCAAGCACAAACTAGGTTCATTAAAAAGAGCTCCTGGCTTAAAATGCTCAGCCTACATCACATCAGAGATCAGACTGAATGACCCCAAAATATCTCTCTCTAGCCTACAAAGATAGGAAGCAATCAAAGAAAAAAACCACCACCACCAGCAACAACAATAGGATCATTATCCGAAGTCTTACAGTGACTGAACTGGCACCTAATGGCAAACTGCTCCTGTCCTGCCCAACGACCTCTGAGGACGCTTTTTGCAGCCAAAATGGTCCACAACCCTTAACTGTGAATTCTGATTAATTTCAGCCACAGTTTTGTGGCTGGTGCTGTTGCTATAACATCTTGCAAAACAATCAAAATCCGTTAATAACCTAACTCTTCACTATCAACTTTTAAATGGATTCATCCATCAGAAAGACCCCAGCAAGAGGGCTGGTCAAAAGACAGGCTGGAATTGGTGGTAACAGCCATAAACTGTACCTTTCCTGCAGGGACGTAGAAACTTCAAGACCTCCCAGCAATCTGCTTTGAGCTTGCTTCCAGGCAGCACTGTTGTGGACACCATCTCCCCTATAGATTAAAAAATTGTTTGTGTTGTTTTTTCATTGTATTTTATTTTCTGCTCCCAAGGGGGAGTAGAATAAATGCTGGCTGGACATAGCTGGAGCTGTGCTACAGGTTAGAGGAAAAATGATTTCTATGTAACAGAAATGCTGCTTGCACTATTAAGGTCACACCGTCCTAACACGATCCTACCGCAGAGATGAATACACATTCTGATGCATTGTGTTGTGCTATGTCGTTCGCCATTAACTGAAGGCGGTTTGCCTCAGGGCCTGACGATTCATCGGTTTGCTGGAGCTCGCACCGAATTAACATACAACAAAATCAACAGATTCTTCCACAACAAACAGCCTGCTCATTCATCTGTTGTTTCATTGTGGTGCTGTTCTCATTACCACATTTGATTTAATTTGTACGTGTGCTAGTCGTGAAAAAAATAGTCATACCCTTGCTTTGGGGCATGAAAGGTCAACAAAGCAAATGGCTGCTGCCTTTTGGGGCAATCAAAATACACCATGTAAGATAAATTTGGAATGCTTGCAGATGCTGCACATTAGGGAGCTAAAAAGGTTTTAATCCTTATTTAGAACTTTTTGTGCGTGGGGTGGGTTTTTTTGTTATAATTAATTTGCACAAGCATCTTGTGTAAAGGATTCCTTACCATACGTGAGCCTTTTCCTTTCAATCTCCACACATCGCCCAATATTAAAAGAATAATCATGTCACATGTATGTTCTAAGGAGTACTGTTTGCTAAAGAAGAGTTATTCAGATCATTAACTTGAGCAGTGACCACAGTAAGTGGGATCTTTTAAGCACCTATGAGGAACTATTGAGCTGCCACACTGGATTAAAAACTGAAGTTGTATTACTAATTTCTGTTCCAGTTCATGTAGAAATAATCTTACTTACTATGCAATTTTAAAAATACTTTGAGTTAATAATATGACATTCAAAACTTCTGAACAGTTGTGTTTAAACTGCTAAGACAAACATTTTCTTTTCTGGTAGCTTCCTAAGTTTAGCACTGTCAACTGGAAAGACGTAAGTACAGTAGATCAAAGGATGGAACTTCCCTATAAATTCTCCCTTTTTAGCAGAAAGTAAAATCTTATTTAGGTAATGAAAATTACTGATAACTAAGGTTCTCTCTTTATTAGTTTGTGACAAATTTCTGACAATATAAAGATCAATGTGGAAAAAACAAAATTGCCATTAAAGATGCATCTATTCAGCCAATAATGCTTTTTTTTGCATTTCACAACATGATGTGACACCAGTTAATGATAGTGTTTCTGTCCCCTACAGACTGCTCTGTGGGGGAGCCTGTGCATACACTTCTCTAAGCTCCCCAGCATCTGTCTTCACTAGCTACAACAGTCATACAAAGATGAGGGTGGGGAAGTAACGAATAGTAAAAAGGAAGACATAATATTCATAAGCATGTTTAGGGTTGCTCCCTAAACCAAGATAATCCCTTAATATATCAGAGAAACATGAAAAGATTTTAAAGGCCTGTTTCAGGATGTGCCATTTCAGAGTGCCTTAACATCCCACATTTCTTAAAAGTCTTTTAAAAAGGTCAAGCTGGGAAATCATGCAAATTTATCCCTTTTAGTTAGAACACAAAGATACATGACAGAGAAAAAGTCTGTCTTTGTTGCTATTAGTAGTATTGTTGTAGTTAGGATGATCCAAATATTTATTTAGCAACAGTGCTTATGTGGTAGCACAGGTAACCACCCAATCAATGCCTTGTTCTCAACTATTAGTACTTAACTCTGCAAGCTTCTAATATCCTTTTCTCTCACTGAGATCAAGAATAAACTCTCTCTTGGGTAGAGAGGAACACACATATTCATGCTATTTTGTACCAGTTTTGTGGAGTATTTCAAAATACGTTAAGATTGCTGACTCTAATTTTCATGGCAATAAGGGTGTAGTTTTAACTTACATAAACAAACGAGACAAACCATACAAACTGGAATTTATTTAATTCATACAGTACAACAAGGAATATAAGAACTTCTGCTTTACATATGTATTTTAAATTATTTTTAGGTATTTTAGTTTTAAAACTTAACATTCAGTAAGAAAGTGTACTATCAAAAGCCAAGTCTGAAGCAGTTTTTTCTGCAGAAAAGTCAGAAAAAAATCCTTTAAAATGTTCATTAATATTAAATGGAGATTTACTTGTTCATATACCAGACAACTATTTCCAAGTTGTCATACTGGCAGTATCCCGCCATTCCTGTAATCTCTCGTGTATGTAGTTACAACATATGTTCTAGCTACATTTTAGTAAGTGGTATGTTTTAAGATGGCAGAAACTAATTAGGCCTCTCACACCTTTCCTGCTACTCAAAGTAACACAGGCTTTGCCACAGGAATGCATTAAGTATAGTTTATCCACTTTGAGCTAGTATTTTCAAAAAGATGTATGGGATAGTCGCTCTGGCTAACTGTTTTTACATAATAAAAAATATGCTCATCAGAGCATAGCAAAGTGATCTTTTAACTGTTTAATGAGCTGTTGTGTATCAACATGGCCTGGAAATGCTTCTTCTGACTTCTGGGCAGCTGTGTAACTCCTCTGAAGATCTCCAACCTGTAAGAAACACACAAACTAATTTTGTAAATCCAAGCACTGCAGTATTTGCATTGTGTATTCTGTGCAGTACATTTCTGATGCTCACAAATGTTTAAACATAGCTGGTCCTGAGAGTGAACAAATAAAATAGAGTCAGTATGGAGGCTTTTGAACTCAGGGTTATGTCCCCCTTACATCACGGGATGAGAAGAAAAAGATAGAAATGTGATTTTAGTGGGAAGGATGCTTCAAGACAGTAACTTTATATCCCATTCCACCTGACTTCTTGGAGAATGGACAACAAGGTACACCATGCCCAGTGCTTGAAGTGAGGAGGAATAAAAAATGGAAGATTTGTTTTTAAACTCCATAGAAGTGCTGTTGTATATACATGCAAAACACATTCAATCAGGTCTCTGTAAAAGCTGCAACCCCATGTGATTTCCTGCTTCCTCACAGAGAGGCACAACAGTGTTGGAGAGCTGATGTTGCTCCTCTGCTGCTTTTAGAATTATGTTTCCACATTGTTCCCTACTTAGGGAACTTTATTTTTTCCTAAATAGCCATCATCTTTTGGAAGGAGGAAGCGTATGTAAAGTGAGCATCTCAGAAAGTGGGTTCAGCAAAAAAGAACCCGAATGCTTGGAAACACATCTAGTAAAACTGATAGCTCCTGGGTGGAAAGGAAGAAGCTATGGAAAGTGTCAGTAGGAGGCCTCTGTTGCCTGCACCTCAGTCAACACAGAGCTTCCATGCAGCAAGAATTCTCTGAAGGGGAAGAAACCAGAGCCCTGGCTAGAGAAGTTATGTTTTGTAAACCATGGCCTTACACCAAATCTAAGGATTGCATTACCATGCTGCATCAACAGCTAGCTGATCTGGCTATCTGTCTTCTCCCACAACCTATACAGGTTCTTTGTGAAAAAGCTACGTAACAATACATTTGCAGACTAGGATTTACTCCTTAATCGGTAAGTACAGAATGCAATTATTCAAAACCATTTTATGTTTCACAATGGAGAGGATATGCTTACAAATTAATGGGTTGTTCTCTCCTTGACGCATGTACTTTAGTATCTGTAGGAGTTGGGCTGCCCACACAACACAGACTCGTAACAGAATCTTGAAGGTGTAGGCACAAGCAAAGGAGCAATTTTTTCTTGTGAAAAATATAAGGACTTGTACAAGTTTCTCCTTATTAACAGGAATGTTGGACACAGTTAATTCAGTGTCTGAGACACTCTGTATGAAAGAAATTATTAACACACAAAATTCAAAGGTTGTAAAGCTGAAGAAGACTTACCTTTCGAGATCAGTAAGATCACGGGATGAATAAATTATATTCTTTCTATAATTACTGATAAATCATATTATACTATTTCACTTCACATTCTGAAAAAGCCAACGACTGTAAAGACTGTAGATGGAATTGTTAACGGATTGTTCCATCTCTGGGCATTTGGAAAATTACAAAGTACTTTATAGCTAGTTGGCCTCACTTATTCTCAAATGCAAACATTGGAATGACTACTTTTACACACAAAGCTTCTGGGTATTAAAATGAAAACGTAACTTTAGTTTTCCTTGAGTTTATGCAACCTGCATTCTTTTGTCTTATCTATTTGGAATTCTCAGTAATAACAATAAAACCCCAACTGCCCCACCAAGGCTCAATTTTTAGATTACAAGAACAGCATAGTGCATTACCTTCTCTGAGAGTATTGCAAAATTGAAATGGGGCTCATACATATGAGGTGCTAAAGATGAAGCAGTCTGCAGCAAAGCTCTTGCCTATGTAGAGAAAGAAAAAAAAAAAACCCGAAATCTGTGAGGGAGGGAGTGTAACAAGAATCTAATGCAATTTTCATAATTCTTAAAAGAAATCATCTTGTGTTTTCTTTCTTACTAGGCCTTTACTAAGAAAGCCATCTTCAGCTATGTATGAGTTATACCAATAGTACATTTAGGTATAATACAGTTTAATAGCATTGAAATGAAAAAGACTCTTGGTTGAGTCAGAAAAAACATGTTGGGACTTATCCAATTAAGCAATTCAGTTCTAAACACTGAACAGAATATATTAATTAAAAAAAAAAGTATTAAGTCCCACCCCACTGTATTTATCTGTTGTCTCTGACAGCACTGACTTAAACATCCCTGAAAACCTAAATTTTATAATAAAAATGACAGTTTTCACACTCAAAAATTTTAATAAAATTAACTCTTTTTTTCTGACTAGCAAAATAGTAGCATTTTAAACTAATGAAAAATTAAGTATCACAGTGTGCATTTTCATGCTGTAATTAAGGTCAACTTTTGAATGCTTTTACTAAAAAATTGAGAACTTTTGGGGAAAAAATCTGATCTTTTAAAAACAAAAGTATCTGTAAACGGGTTGGGAAGGCAGAGTTAAGAACTTATTACAACTCCCTAAATCTGACATCTCTGAGCATATGCAACAGTACTTACGAAAGAACATTGTAAAATAAAATCCAAGATAAGCAAAATATCTTCACATTTTTTATTCTTCTGTGCATAATTTTATTGCCATGATGATCCTGATTTTTAATTATACATGTGTTACAAGAAGAAAATAGAAAATCTTAAGCTAAAAACTAAAATAGACAGGAAACAATCAATTATAATGGAAAGGCTCTGCATTGCTAATTATTAGCAATCACAACCTCCAGAACTGGACCTAAGTTCCACCTGGGAATTAAATGTCTATAAATTTCCCGATTATGAAACTGAAACTAAATCTAAAGTTTATTTGTCACTGGAAACATCCAGTGCTGAGTTCATTCCAGTGTTTCCATGGTAATTGCTAGGTTATCTGAATAAAGTTAACTTCGAGAATTTGCTCTTATAAAAGGTATTTACAAGTCTTTATATCATATTGTAGCTCTCTACATGAATCCATCAAAATAGGCTTGCTCCCATAAGGATTTAAACAAGCCCACAGTAGTTCAAACTGTCCAACAAACGCATATTAATTTTCCCTGCATGTGTATAAAAAATGAATGCATTTAATCCACTGTGCATGTCAATTATACATCTAAGCGCAATACAACTTAGTACACTCACATTAGGTAAGACGAACCACCAAGCTTACTGATGCAAAAGTATTTATCAAGAACCTACAGCTTTGCGACAAAACTCTAAAGCAATCTCCTTGTTGAAAAAAGTCTTTTAAGAGCTGATCTGATTGCTGTCTTCTGCCACCCAACAGAAGTGTATTATCTACATTTATAAACTGAATATGTAGTCAAAGTTGTAATTTAAGTGACGATTACAGAGTGATGGGTTTTGTTTTGGGTATCAATTTAGAAAAAAGATCTCAACAACTGCAAAGCCACTGTAAACCTTGTTTGTCTTTGATGAACCATTCGGATACGCCTAAGAATGAGCAGTTTAATGGGAGATGGCACGACAACGTGGAGGTTACACTGAAACATGCACAGAAGTTATCCATGTTTTCTGCCTGTAATAGTAAGGTAGACATTCATACGATGCCTCCACCTCAGGGAAATGAGATGTTTCTTAACTACAAAAGGGCCAAAGGAAGCATTCTGTTTAGGCTGAGATTCAACACCAACCTGTTCAATGTGACCTTTTCGCATTTCCAGCACAGCCAAGTTGTTGTAAGCTTCTGCATAGTCATTATTGTTGACTAACGTTAGCTTGAAACACTGGTAAGCCAGATTCAGGTCTCCTATCCCCTAAAAGTAAGATTGTATTTTAATTTGTGAGAAGATTGGAAACAACATGCATCTGTTTTGTTGTCTGGAGTATCTTTTCACCCATATGTACTACCATGGAATACAAATTACAATAAAAACATGCTGATTAGAACCATATGTGCTTTCTTCCCAGACCCTCTCATTTGCTTCTTATTCTTCCTCCAGACAGAATCGTTTCTCTCTAGCACAAACTTCCATGCTCCAAGTGATATTCACTTCATCTAATTTAACTTTTAGATTACTAAAGTGTCATCTAAAGACTACACTATCTGCTACTGTCTATAGCAGGGTAAGAAAAACAGAGATGTCTCCAGAGGGGAAGTCATCTTGCCTCTCTGTCTCTACACAGATTAAAAAAAATATGTGTGGAGAGCCTAGTTTTTAGAAGATAAAAATAAGTGAGATGAATTTCTTTGTATGGAGCAGTTGACTACTCTTTAATGCTCTAGAATTATGACCAACACTGATACAGCATCAGGTTAAACATTAAAAGTGACAAATGCTGAAAAATATAGGCACATCAGTTCAAATTTCAATGTTTTAGGCACTATAAATTTATGTGTTTTTCCTAGTTGCAGTACAATCAAGATGAACAGTTGAGTTTCTCTCTGGCTTAAGTTAAATCATAATCAGCATTTGAAAACAACTCATATTAGAAAGCTGTCAAAAACTTTATTCAGTAACCTTATTCTGGGCATGCAGCTAAACAGAAATCCAACACAACTTCTGGAAGAATATCTGCAAATTAGTGTAGATATTTAACAAACAATTTAACAAATTTAACAAACTTTATCGTACAATTACACGATATTTCTATAGCTGCCTATAAGACAGAGAAACGTGCCTTCTCAGCTATGACATACATGGTGCTTTAGTGTCTGCTACATGCTGCTGAATACATATTTTTATGACAACAGAATCAGTCTAATGCTCCACGTAACACAAATAACAGCTCAGACAAAAATATCTTGAATACAAATTTTTTGTCAGATTAGATTGTATTGCAGCAAAGGCCTTCAAGGGCTGGTATGTGTTGCAATTTTTTTAGAAAGAAGGGAAGGTTAAAGACGGTGGGGAGGGAGCATCTTTTAGCAGGAGAAAGCCACATTCTGTGAAGATGTACAGAACTTTTTTCTTTTGCCCCTTCCTCTCTACTGCAGTGCAAACAAACCTTTAATCTGTACTGCACTTTATCCTGTACACTACTGGATTTCATATTTCAAAGTAGGGCAATGACTCCTTCCTAGTTATTCTTTTCCCAGTTTTTGTAAAATTGTATTTATTCAGAAAGGTTGTTAAATTTTTCATACCACAGCCACGTGTCCCAAGTTGTACCACACATCTGCTGTCTCCTCCTCATTTTCAGCCAAAAACAGTGCACGTTCAAATGAAGATAGCGTCATATCATATTGCTGGGCATAGAAGCAACAGAGGCCCACATTGTTAAAAAGTTGGCAGTTATAAACACCCATCTGCAGGAGCCGTCTAGATTGAAAGAAAATATTTGTTTCACTTTTTTTTTTTAGATTAATTTCAAATAAGAGTTCTATTCTAAATGACAAAGTTCTCTCCTCCTTTCTCCCTATTCTGAGAGGGTGTAATAACCAAGTGTTACAGTCTTACATTTGGTAAAGGTTTCATGAAGGGCAGTGCAGGGCATTTTTGATAAGTAGAATCAAAGCTGTGCAAAACAGTCTTCGTGTAAATTAGGTAACTTCTGTCTTTTTGACTGTGCCGCGTGATCCGACTTTACTGTAAGACAGAGTTGTATGCAGACTTTCTCCTTTTCCTCTTTCCAATCCCTCAACCTCTATCAAGCTGTAATTTGTTGCAGTTACCTTTTATAACTTTTCAGACTTCAATTTTTTGCTTGATTCCTGCCCTTCAGCACTGCTCTAATCAGTACTAGTACATCTAGTATGTGAATCTACATTAATCTTACATTTGAAGCATAACTCAGATTTTGATTCAAATTGTGTTGTTTAATGCGTCTTTTAGAATGGAGATGTTTTATAAAAATTCTGTTTATTGATATTTATAGGAAAAACAGATACACTAAGAGGCCAGTGAAAAAGAGGGCTGCTGTCTGCAGCACAACTGTGAGTTTCTAAACCTAAAGCATAAAAGAGCTCAGGTCCATCAGAAATGAGATGGTACTGCTTATATTGACTTAATCTGCTCTTAGACTTAAGAACATGAGTCAGGCTCCTTTGCACTCTGACTGTAATGAAATAAAAAGCAAGCAGCATCGTTTAACAACTATCTTTTTATTGCTTTCAGTTAAAACATGGGGGAACCCCAGCCCACGTTCAAGTAAGGGATTTTGTGGTCACAACTGCTCGTGACTTCAGGTGGAGTTTTTCAAAGACCACTCTTTTTCACAGGGCTAAATAGGAAGTCCATGTGCCTTCTGAATGCAACTGATGTTGAGAGTAAGGTCCAGTGTTCTCAAACTGCCTCATGCTGTGAAAGATCATTTCTTGCTTATTAATCAAATAATAACGGTTTTGATAATATTTGTTGATACTTCTACATAATCCACATGTAATGATGACAAGTTTTATTTAAGAGAGAGGTGTAATTATCACTGGCCGAGAAGATGAGTAAGTTGGTATGCTGATTTTATGGTGATATTTGTCCAAATGCTCAATCATCTTCCCATGCCAATCTCCTAATGTTCTTTTTTTGCTATCAGCATTACAAAAATCAAGCCTTTATATTACCCTCCCACGTGTTCAGTTCCCCCTCCCTCCCCACAAGTGTAGATACCTATAAAACCGCAGAGCTATCTCGGGCTGGTCTGAATAAAAATGGTTACTGCCAATGCATGCAATGGCTTCCACATGAGTATTGTCTTGTTTTAAGACGTCTTTATAGTACTCTGCAGCCGAGGAGATGTTGTTCATTTCCTATACAATTGGAAAAAATTCAGATTAATTCTACTTTTTATCACCGATTTTTATCATAAAACTTATTAAAATGTCAATCTACTGAGTGCTTTATCTATGCCCTGTACAGTACTTAACTGAGATTAATTATGTATGCTTTTACAGTCCTCTGATTGTACAATGCAACATCACCAATTGGCATCTTCACAAGCGACACACACATCCACAAGAAGAATGCACATTAATTTATCAGTGCTAGCTCTACCTGTCATTAACTTTATGCCATAGCTACAAAAAAAAGACTTATTTGGTTTTTATTTTTTAGAAAAAGCGATTGGTCAGAAGCTTAGCATGTGCAATAGGCATTTGCTACTTGTGATACACAGTAGTGTGCAGTCGATTTCCCAGTATGGTAACATAAAGTGGACTTATTTCCCCAGTCAATGTCTCAATGTCTCAACTTTGTAAGTCAACTCATGAATTGCTCTGAACACAAATGAGAATATAATTGCATATGAAGAATTATTACATGCCTTTGAAAACAGGAATCATGGATTTATTACCAAAACTTGTACTAGCTAGGATATGCCAGTTAAGAGAACTATATTGTATGAAAATATATGGTTGGATGTATGCTACTTGGAAGATGAATTAGGATGAACTCATTGCTGTAAACAACGTCACACTTGAGGAGTGCAAGTCACCAGAGGACTCCACCCCATATCAGAAGAAAATAAATTGAAAGATCAAAACACATTTCTGTGTTTAGAGAGGAGTAATTTCTACCTGTGTGCTGTAGATACACTGTACTCTCAATGTGACTAAAGAATAAGCTTTTATTTAACCTCCGCAGTGTATTTAGCTATGAAAAAATGTATTTCCTGTGATTAAAGGAAATAGTACTAAAGCAGTCCCTTTAAAAATAATGTGTTTTTTTAAACTAAAAAAGGTCTACAACTCTTCCTACTGTCAAAAGGTAGTGACAGAGAAGAAAAGCTCTGATTAAGATGCCTGATGCATATATTCCACTTGTGAGTCTATGTAATGAGAACAGCCCTGTCCTGCAGTACAAATCTTTGCTAATGAAGTTATAATCCTGCACTCAGTGCAGTCAGTGCAAAACTAGATCCTGTCAACTATATGCTGCTCTTTAATAATTCCTTAAAGGGTTATGCAATGTTATATATGGTTCTGCAAAATAATACCCATATTAAAAACTGTTTAACAATTCAGAAAGAAAAGCCTCCAAAAATTATGCAGCTGTTTTCTTCCTTGCTGAAGGACAAAAAGGATTTAATATGAAAATGGATTAATGCTTAGGGGTTAGATGAGAATGATGAGAACAGGAAAGAATGCCAAGTATGAATGTAGACAAAAAAAAAAAATCATGACTTTGTTTAAAACATTTGTTCTGGAATAGCATCATTACCAACTTTCAGTGAAAAACAGTATTAAGTCCACCGTTTGACATGAAAATACACACTTTTAAAATACAAAATACATGGTTACCAAGCTAAAATGAAACTACTTTAAAACTAATCCTACTTAAAAACTAATCCTACTTAAAATAACATCTACTTCCTAAACTAAGAAACATTCACATTCCAACTGTTCTCACTGGCTTAAGAAACTAACAGTAACACATAGTGCTAATAAAGACAACATTGACGAGTGGACTATTTTGCTGTTTAATCCTGCTAGCAGGCTGTTGGTGACTTGAGCAGTTTTAGTACGATGAAACATATATAAACTAGACTTAGCTACATGGACAACATCTGGACCACTTGACTTAACGTGGACTTGCTTCTGTGTGTCAAGGGTAAACAGGATCTCACTAGTGTGATTAACCATTTAAACAAATAAGCCTGCAAGGCTCCCCTGATATCACTTTGGTATCTTTGTGTAATGTTACCTGTTTTGCATTAGTGATACTGAAAATCAGCATAGTTAATTTTTGATGACCTTACAGTTCAATATTCAACTATTGGCTCTTTTTAATTGCCTAGGCAGCTAACCGTGGCCACAGTAAGGATTGCGTAGTGGATGCATACCTCATAGATTCTGGCAATTCCACAAATAAGAGTCACTTCTCCAGGAAATTGATCTAACCCTTGCTTGAAAAGGTTCAAAGCTGTTACAGGCTGATCCAAGCGCAAATACACCTTAAGCAAATAAAAAGTGTATATAAATGTAAAATGTCTGACTTTTATACTTCTACTGCTGTTTAACAAGGGAGATAAATAAAAGGGATGACACCTCCTTTTATGCAGTAAACCATTAGCTGAGATGGTGAATAATACTGGGAAAATAATGGAGTGAATACTGAATAAATCTCTGTAATGAAGATAAAATAGGCTAATTAAGATAATTAAATTTGCATGCATATCATCTAGACATTACTAATAAACCAAAAAAGTATCTTTTTATTTATAATCATATCAAAATAATATACTTTGACACTGAGGTGAAGGTATCACCTTGAATATTTTCCTGTTTAACGTATTTTAAAAAACTTATGTTTAGGCTTGAAAGAACTGCATCTTCAGGTTGATAGTGCTGGAATACCAAAATATTTTACTTAGTCAAATAAGACTGCACTGCACAGAGCAGTGACACTTTCAAATTTCCTTACTGCTCTGCCAACCTCCCCTGTCACAAACAATAAAATCCCATAACAGAAAGAGGGCAGTTTGGTCTCTGTGATTTTGGCTTCTGTGTTGATTATGACAATGCGTGATGTGGTTAACGTTGTGTGAGAATTGGATAGAGGACATCAATGTGTTGCTAAAGACCACCTCTGCAGATGCCTAAGTGTACAACTGTAAAGCCCTCCTGTTGTGGGGTACAGTAAATAGAGCTACAGCAAAGGAAAAAAACCCCGCACACCTACCTTGGGAAACTAGATGGCTAGAGTGATTAATCTGTCTCCCACTGAGTGGAAAAGTGTTTTGAGTGCTTCTGTTGGAGAAATATTACATTAAATAGTGCTAATACTTGATATGACTAAAAAAGGGAAAGAATCTGTGACTGGTATCCTGACACAAACATTTTGTGATGCAATGTAAGAAAAATATCAACGTTAACTGAACACCTGAAAAACCTCTAGACACATTTTCTGCTTCTGCCCTTGAGCTTTATGGACTTTTGAGTGCCAACAATCAAAATACAAGTTAAAGTCATAAGTTCTTTATTTGCATCCCTATAGACATATACCGCTGTAGGGATTTGCAAAGAATTCTTTCCTATGACCACCCAAGTGACATTCTTAATTGTCAGAGCTGTTCACTGTGAGTGCCTTCCTAGTAAAGGGACTGCCATTTCAAGTTGATCACCGGCAAAAAGAAAAAAAAAACAGGAATTTTTTTCCAGTCATTTTGCTAATGTCACTTGCATTTCCTGTATTAAGCTAGAAAACTAATTCCTTCTATTGAAAAGCAATAGAAGAGTGAGGGGTTTGGGTTTTTTTGGTGGCGTGGTACTTGGTAGACTAGGACTGCACTAATGACACCATCAATCAATATGCTTTAAATCAACAATTTATTCCTAAAGCACTCTATCTGGGTATGTTGCTGTATCTAAAACAGACTTCAAGTAATTTGCTATAGTTTTTCATTTATAAACCATGCAGCAGTTTCTGATGAATTTTATGTCTGCATTAAATTTTAAACTTTAAATAATTGTCTCCATTGTGACTGTCATGCTCCTTATTTTCTTCTAGCAACAGTCTTCTACAACTAAATTACTCTGTAAAGATTTTCAGTGCAAAGTACACAGATGAAAGAGAATACACGACAGCTGGGTATGACTTCTTAATTAAGAAGCACCTTGGCTGGTTGTTTTACTCCCAAGTATCACCTATGTGAGTGGCTTGTACAATTTATCCTAAATATGTGTAGTAAGCCAGTGCACACTGCCATACCAACAAATAATTTCATATTTTCTTTGTTTGAACTGAGAGAAAATTTTAATTAGCTGGTTTTTTGTTTTGTTTGCTTACTTGTTTTTTGACCTGATCTAGCTATGAAGCACAGATATCTTCATATTCTTAGGGCAAAAAATGTAAAAAATGGAGGACAGGAAACTCCACTAGATCTGCTCCTTTTTTATCTTTTTATGTTTGTTTACGAAGTATGTTTTCTGAGCATTATGACTCAAGTCTGGTCTATTGCTTCATCTGGAGGTTCACTCCAAAGCTGCACTCGCTACAGATCCTCTGTGCAAATAGTACGCTAAGGCAATACAGCCACCCTACTCTACTATGTAATTCCCATATCCAGTGGCATATCACACTGTCCAACATCTCTGCATACTGTGGAGCGTCTGTCCAGATGAGTGGCAAAAGAAATTAAAAGATAGGTGGGACAACTTCCACCTCCTCGCAGCTGCTTTGGGGAGACCTGCTATTTAAGAGTACTACAGCTATAGTCATTAAGTTTTAGATGCTAAACGCGGAATGGCTCAAGTTTCTTCTTGGTATCTCTCTTACCTCTGGTAAAAATATCCCATTTCCAGCTCTTCTCGGTCATGAAATACTTTGTAAGTTCTCAGCAGCCCCAAATTCTTTAAAGACTCTTTATTTTTTTAGTTTTCTTTTGGTCTTTCATCTTTTCATAAATTACATTTCAAGGGAGAGTTAGCTTTCAGGAAAATATTTTTAAAAAAATAGATAGCTGCTGTAATAATCAATATAAACAGAAAACTAATTGGTACTGTAGTATCGGTCTGTTTGCACAGAACTTGACGCAATCCTCTTATTTTTTTAATGGCTGCTTAACTCAGGTCTTATCTTTTCAGTACTGTCAGATTGAGCTATATGTCAGTGCCCTACTCTATTGCCTGTCCACCCACAGTCACTAAATCACGTTGTGCAATGCTTTATACTTGAGCGAGCTGGTCTATGGAGTGGGAGGTGGAAGTTCAAATGCAGCTCCTAATTGAACTAGTAATGATGTAGGGGGATGCATATCTCCCATAACGAATCACTGTTCGTTAATCCAATTACTCTGTCAATTTAATCACTCTGTGTAGCTCATGTGTTTTGCAGAATGACTCCTGATAGTGACAGAAATCTAAAACTACTAAGCTCAATTGCATAAACTAACTCCAACTGCTGCATTGAAGACAAGTCTCCAGATAGCAATGATGATCATTTAAATACAAAATGTAAATTGCTCAAGAAATGTAAAGGTAAAGCTAGTATCATAATATGAATATCTGAATTATCCACTAGTAGTGATGACTTTTGGGTAGGCGTGTGACAGCTGGCTTAAAGGGAGCTGATAAAGAGCAACTGATTTCATCTCTTTCTAGGACAAGAGGAAGAGAAATGCAGTTTTAGTTTCTCACAGGCCACCTTTTCTTTAACGTCTTGGAAAATGTTTAGAATCTGATGTGTACCCTGGTAAACAAGTAATTCTGAGGCTTAGCCGTGCCACTTGTTCTTTTAAAACTTTTAATGTCTTTATTTTGACAGAACATTCTCTGTTTCAAGGTCTCTGACTGCTTTCTTTAAGCTCACTTTGTTTTGATTTTGCTTGTGAAACTAGGATTTTGAGCTTCACTCTTCACTTACTGATTTATTGCATTAGTTTCCTAGGAGACCATATATAGCTACATTGTTCTTCATACTGGAACTCCAATAATTCTTTAGCTGCATAATCCTCATTGGAGCTTAGAGCAAAGAATACAGTAACGTAGGAGATTTTTTTTGTGTGTGTGTGAAATCTGGAAGCTCCAAAATCTTTTTGTAAACTATAGACTTCAATTTTGACTGTTCGCATGTATTGCCTCAGGTCTACATGGAGATCACACGCTATTAAATGTAATGGTGTATCAAGCTCAATACTCAGCTATTCTGGTGTATGGACTTCTCAGAGATAGTCTGGCATTTCACTTTATTCTTAAACAAGCAAATCTATGACTTACTTTTGCCAAATACAAGATTGTATCCACCATGTCCTGTTGCTTGAGAGCTGACTTAAATTGTTTTTCGGCTTCACGATATAATCCTAACCTAAAGAGACAACAGATAAATATAGAAAGTATTTGTTTGCTGTTGTGTTTTTTTTTTTAAGTTTATTAAATAATGAAGCAGTGCACACCAAACACGAACTGCCCAAAAGCATACTTTAAGGTCACATATTTGTGCGCATGTTAACAAAAAACATGCTGTTAAATATATTAAGGTTACAAAGACAACCATTCAAAACTATGAAAAAGGCAAATTCATTAAATTTAGCCCCCTTTTGTACATGCACATGTACATGTACCCTTCTGGTGCTAATTGAAGGATGATGTACTTGTTTTCATAGGTCCCCTTCCTGCTCTTTGTACAGAATGGACAGTAGAAAATGAGCAATTAAAGTCATGCCTCAACCTCTACCCACATGGTTTTGGAGTACAATTTCCTCACTCATGGCAAATATCATACTCTCCACTATAAAGTTTAGGGAATGCTTAATCATCTATAAAACACTTTCTCCTAGCCTTATATGGGAAATGGTGAAACTTCTGTTGCTGATATTAAAAATCTTCAACTGTGTGTTGAAAACATGCTGCATTGTAAACAGCTTAAGACAGTCCAAGCCCCGACTTGGGAGGGGGCATTATATGGCACATGAACCTGACAGAAGTCTGTTTCATCTCAAAAGCATTTGTTTTGCAGTATTACCATAGAATATTTTGCAGTAATCTATAAATGCTATATAGACTACAAAATTAAGAGGATTGTACCATTTCAGCAACAGCAAAAAGGTACACCTTCTCATATTTCTTTCCTTCAGCCAAAGAGCACTTGGTGAAGAAGCACAAAACACAGCCAGAACAAGCCAGCCAAAACAAAGAAACACAGCCAATGGGGACATCAGGTAATTTTGGATCCTGGAAGTACATGTGCCTGCTTGGATACTTTAGTCTCTATAACACTATTCATAAAAATCCTGAAAATGATGAATGACCCTCTAAGCTCAAAAAAAAAAAAAAAATCAGTCTAATCTTCTAAAGAATGTCAAATAAAGGTTAAGGATAGTGAAGAATTTCATTTGTTTGGGCATCTAAAAAGAAGCAACAGTTTCAAGCCAAGATACAACATGGAATTTTAAAGGGCTACCTGCTTTGTATTATCAGCTTGCTCATGCAAGAATTGCTTATAGAATTGTAAAGACTGCAGATGATGCTTCAGTTTTTTAACAACCAATACGTTATCCACGTTTTACATTCATGGGACAAACACGCTGTAAAGAATGAAATGGGGAGCTGCCTCAGTACTTGTTTGAATTATGAGAAGCAGGGTTGTATCAGGAGGAGTTTCACCTGATTTGGTAGAACTGGCTATTACAAGTTCTAGATCCTCAGCAACCACTCTAAATGGCTTGCAACTCCCCGCTGTTGCCAAAAGAGGCACATTGCTGCCCAGTGTCGGGGTACTCCTGAGTCATTTGTATCAGATGCTTGGGTGCGGGTGCCAGCCCTGAGGCCTGGGCATCTTTAGAACTGGTACTTCTCGGGCAATGTACCTCTGGCAGAAAGTGTCTTAACGTGAATATTTAATTTTTTATTATTTCATCAATCTGAAGCCCTCATTGACAGTTAATTTCTCAAGCTAATATTGTAATATTCATTTTGTGTGGTCTGTTTTAACAATAGTTTTTTGCCTTTATTTACTGACTTTTCAAACAATGACTTTGAAACACATTAACAAAGGTGAAGATGCAACTAATTCAGTTACTTAAAGGTACTCAATTTTGATGCCTTTACCTTAAGCAGTTGAACATAATCTCTTTGTATATTAAAGGAGATTTAACTGTAAGCACAGTGCTCTCCAACTAAACATTTACAGAACTATTTCGCAGTGTTCAGCATTGCGCAATACACCCAGCAGTTCAGGTCCTGCACTCATACTCCCGATCACAGAAGAAATGAACAATGGCTTACCTATAGTAGCACTTCCCAATTTGGACTTTCCACCACCAGTCCTTGAATTGTGCGTGCTCAGTGGCAAGGGCTGCCAAATCTAGAGCCTTCCAAAACAAACCCATCATCTTAACATTAATAGCTTCAATGTTTCCACAAAGAAAAAGAACACGAAGTGAAAAATGTAAAGATTTTTGTAAAGAGAAAATTCTGAACAAAAAGTCCTGGTAAACTTGAGGTGGGGGCACTCTTTATGTTTACTATTTTTATAGCTTCATGCATTAAGTAGCTGAAAGGATAATTTGTCCCTATAAGAATACGTAATCCAAATAGCTTCTAGAAATTCAAAGAGAAAATATAAAATTAATTTGATCAGACTCCTGAAGTGCTGCTTCGGAATATATAGAATATTTGTGTAAGCCGACACACTTTTTCTAAGCTTCCCATCCTTGTTCACTAAAAGTTGTTAAAAACAAGAAAAAATATAGAAATAAAGAATAAAGAAATCAGTTCAGCCAGTTTTAAGTACTGTAAAAATTGTCATCGCATTGCTAATATCAGGCTGCCTCCACTTCTGGGAACTCTCAGATTTGTACAGCAAGAAATACTTCTTCCTTTAAAAAGTCTATGACATAAGTAATTATTTTATGACAGATAGGAAAAATAGATAAATATTCTAAGAAATAGACAGCTATTGAAGAGGGTGGAGGTCTAAAATCTCTTTTATCTGGTGTATTGGAAAAGTAGATATGCTAATCGATGTGCTACCATCAGCCACCACAGACAGAATCTATGGCTTTTCATATTTTAGCTATAATTTCAACATATCTGTTAAAACAAATAGATGTGTGTTCTGTACTAAAACCTACCAAAGAAGCAATTGTTAGTGTTCCTTTTTTTAAAATTCCATTTTGTCCCAGAACATATCAAAGCCATGCTACGTTTGTTACTTATATTTTAGGGATACCATCAGAAATAATCTAAAAAGATTTGATGAAGTATTTTTATAACAAAGAACTGACATTTTTTTTTTGTTTTCATAAACATTTTGCAGACCGTAGAAATCAGAAACTAGCTCCATATTAGGAACAATATGGAAAAGTTCCATGCACCGGCCACTCAGTAGCAAAGGAACCAGTAATTTCCAGGAAAAACATAATCTGAATACTTGAAATACTAGAAAGAGTCTAATTTAGTGACATCTCCCTCTGGGTTTGATTCCTGTTTTTCCCGATAGCAAAATGAGGCTGCAGGTAATCAATGGGTGTAGCTTTGACACAGTACAGCAAAATCAGCAGAGCTATGACAAGTTAGACAAGTTGCTCTCTTTTGGCTCTGTGAGAAAGAATAATTTGTTTTCTGTAGCAATTCAGGCTAAGGAGTTGCACTGATGCTATCCTCGAAGAGAAAGAGACAGTTGTCATTCCCTGCCTCTGCGACAGAAAAGAGAAAACTGAGGAAAGCTTACAACTCCGAAGTCACTATTTCTTCCAGTTAGGTGGAATCCTTGAAGACCTCAGATGGCAGCTCTTATCTTGGTTGCGCTTTGTTTCTTAATGGCTTTGCAAATTGCACAACAGAGCCTCTGGAGGCTACAGCTACAATGGGGAAGAAGCTTGCTTCAAGACAGAAATTATCGGTTTCCCTTCCAGACAAATACTTTCCTTCATCTGAAGGTATATAAGCAATTTTGTCCCAGTACCGGGAAAATTTGGGAAAGTAGTTGATGTTAAAACACCGGTTACTTTTGTTGCGTTTAAAAATGTATAAACAATGCGTGTGTCTGTCAAATACCACACCTGCTTCTAATGCAGCATGAGCAGCCACTTAAAAAGAGTAAGGATCATACTGCAAATAACGGGCTTCAACGTGCTTTCCTTAGAGTGCTCCGATGACAAGTATTCAAGCAGAAGGACTGAGTTTCAAAAAACGATCCCTTCTGTAGCTACACATTCAGGTTGCTTTCTGATACCCTAATTACTTTTGATAACTATTTTATGCAAGGCTAACAATTCTGGCTGCTATTGGAAAGTGGGAATTAAGACTGCTTCAGGCTTAGCAGACACTAACATCAGCAGTTTATCTGCCAGTGCAGATCCTGCACTCTTACTGGGATCTTATTACTAACATTAAGAAACAAAGCATGACTTCATTTTGAAGTTAGTTTCTGAAATTAAGTCCTGTTTTTGTACTTTCCTGTTAAGGAGGTAGGAAAGGAATAGGAAAATCCTGTTTCTGATACTTTACAAGCGATCACAAAAACTTTAATCCAAAAATACTACAAATGTTACCAACTTTTCTAAAAAGTGTTTGCCTGAAAAGGCTTTGTGCATATCAATGTCAGCTTTTTGCATGCTAGTAGTTAAGACTTTCTGCTGGTATTACAACAAAATCTTTTGACAATGTCGCCTTTGAAATGTTAGTAAATTGATTAAAATAGACTTTTTAAAAGTCAAAGCCTTCACCTTGCCATGTCAATAGCAACTGCTAGCATATTTCAGTTTGCTGCAAACTTTTTTTTTTAATTGCACAGTTTAGGTACAAATCAATGTTTATTCTGCACAGTATGTTAATTTAAAACCAATCTATAGTAGCAGTAGTAAGTATTATGCCTGTCCTGCACTCCCGTGCATTGCTGAATGTTAGTGCAGTCATATTAATAACTAGAAGGGAAAACCAGCACAGATTGTGGATTGGCAGATACTTGTATGTCCTTTCAAGAATTTTTGCTTCTAAGGTACATATCAGAAAAAAACTCACACTGATTGTCCCAAAAGTTTTAATAAACTTTAGTATATAACTCATCATCTGGAAATGCTGGTCAGCTGAAATTGTTACTCTACAGAGCACTTAGCATAGTTACTCATGTATGCAGGAGTCCATTTCAAGAACAGTCTTAGCCCTGGGAAGCTTTTCAGAACAAATTTATTTTATTCTCAGTTCTTATATTTGTGCAAATAAAAATAATAAACCCCCCTAATACTTAGTGGGTTTTCTGTTCTTAAAAAAAAAAAATTTTCTTAAAGAATGAATCACAGCTGTTTTTAAATGAAAAAGAATGTAGATTCTTTAATTGTAACTGTATTCAGTTACATTGTAACTGAATTGTAACCATGATTCATTTTTTTACCATTACTTTCCTTGGCTAAACTGTATTATAACTAAGACTTCCAAATTGTCTACCAGCTGTAACTCAGTATAAAACAGCTTGTAGGGTTGTGTTAATTTACTGTTGTATTGCAAAATTAAATTGGTAAATGTACATTTGTTTGAAACTTAGTAATTTCATACATAGCATTCTGTGCACCAAGAAATTAGATAGATGGAAACAACAGCAAGCGTCTGCTGCTTCTTTCATGTGCTGTTGAATGGCAGTCATTTTTCCAGCAACAGTTATTGACTAAAGTCTTATCTGTAGACAAATCAACACAGGATACTTTATAAGATAGCTGAGTAAATGACATTAGCCATAGTCAATTTAACACAATTTCTTTTGGCGAGTGTCTTCCAGATTTCTATAGTTTATAAATCTAACATAATTCCATTATAAATAGATTTCCATCAGAAAGTATAAACTTCAGAGTATTAGGAAGAGCTAAGGAAATATCAGAGGTCATGACTTGTTGTCATTACCCACCTGTGAATAATGGCAGAACACGAAGTCACAGTCTATTGCTGAAAAAAGTAGCAGCTGAACTATTTCTGGACAAGTCTTTTAAACTGCCCTGCTCTTACAGCATTTAGCCTATAAAATGGCTTTTAGAAATAGCTCAAGGGGTACAGAAAGTCAGTTATTAAGTATATGTGTTCAAAAGGAAACAAGTCGGGGTAATAGTAATTTCATCAGAGAAGTGTTTAATTTTTCATTAAATAAGGTGAAAGACTTTTGAACACATTTTCAAGTGCTGAAAACGTGCTTCTCTCTTCTTCCTGCATCCCCACATTTCTGATAACTGATAGATTACAGATGTATTTACTTTTAATTTGAACTGAGTTCCTAGCATTATTTGTCCAGTTGAATGCACACTGATTAATGGTATTTCTCAGCTGAAATTGCTGAGGCTTTTTTTTTTTCCTTTCTATATACTGGCTGAATACTAAACAGAAGATAAATAATAAAACTGCCTTTGCTTCTTAAATAATAATGCAGTTGAGAACAGTACAGGCTGTTCCAGACCAGCACAGTGACAAAGGACGGATATTGCCACTACTACTTTTGTGTTTTATTCGCAAAACTGCATGAACTGGTCTTCCAATTCTACCCATGCAGAAAGTCCACAAGTAGAGGCTTTTCAGTCTATACAGTCACAAACTTAAGCCAATTTCCCAGGTTTCTAAGCCTTCCGAGCTCTTTCATCTCATTTCATGCAGAAGTGTTTTGTTTTTTTAAGAATGTGCAACATCACACAGTAGCAGGTAATACAAAGATGCAAGAGATGTCAGTGAATGTTCTAATGGGTGATAAAGCAAGATCCAGATACACTTTTAAACAGTTAACATACGTGCTATTTCTCTGCTGAATCCTAAGTGACCAAATTCTTTTCAGGGAGAAGCAAGAAAATGAACTAGTGAAATGCCATTGGTAGGAGAGGTGAATAAACAGCGATGCAGCCAAGTTTAAGCAGAAGTTGAAGTATTTCTTTTTTTGTTTAAGAAAAATTAATGCAGATGAGGTTTAAAAGGAAGGAAGGTCAGTTCGGAGAATGGAATTGTATTGAAAATGGTGTAGAAAGTGCCGAAGAAAAGAGGAATGAAAGTGAACAAGAGAAAGCAAACTGAACAGTTAAAAAAAAAAAATCTCTTCAGAGATACACATTACATTATAAAGACATCTTGTACTGTGAAGTGTGATGCAATTTTTTTTTCCTACAAGATGCTATCATTAACCAAACATGTTGATTTCATTAGTGGTGACTAAGCTGACACTTCTTTGCTTACGGATATTTATTCAAATGGCTAGGGTGCATAAAAAACCATAGGCAAAACTTTCCCTGCAAGACAGTGACTCGGGATTCTCAGTAAGGATTTAAAAATACATGCAGTACAGTGTAAAAACACCTTACAATTTTCTTCTGGATGCTTGGAAAATTCCTTGCATTATATGAAATTATCTGTCTAGCTTAGAGATCCTGCATGTCCTTAAAGTGTAGGTCACAGGCACGTGTGGCATCTTATTAAGTGACCCTTTTAGTGAACTGAGTTCTCAGTAACAAACAACATAAATTTTAACTATTAGTGGCACTTTCTTCATACTCAGTGCACCCAGGCACTTTCTTCATATTCAGTATCAGAATATGTAAATGTTAATTGCTACTTCTCTCTGACATTTCTGACACTTGCACTTACTGTTTCAACCATTTTGGATTAATAGTGCATTGCAATTCAATCCTCTTAAAAAAATGCTATGCAATAAATTGACAGTGTACAACTATAATCATTTGATAATGGATTAAAATGCTTCATGGCAGTACATTTGGTAACGGTTCTGATCTATGTCAACAACAAAAAAATATTTTTTGTGTGTTATTGATTAACTGAAGAGTTTAACTTCAGATCTAATCACACACCAGTTAGTAGTATTGCAGAAAATTCAGTCACTGTTTAGTCAGCTATGCATTATTGACACCAACAGTTCTTTCAAACAAACTTCAAGCAGAAATTTTCATTCCATTTCAACTGGGTGCATATATCTAACATAGTAATGAAATATTTTGAGACTTTATTCATTGAACAAATTAATTATTTCCCTGGGTGAACTGCCAAAAAAGTTCTGCAACCTTTACCTATTTCTGAAACGTTAAAAAGTATGTACCCAAACTTCATCTTACCCATTCAGTGCAGTAACGTATGAAGAACCACAGAAGAAAAATCTTGGATAGGGTAAGAGGGAAACTGTATAATTAGGAAAACTTTTCAAGAATAAATGTTATAGACAATCATATGGACAATATAATCTTTCTCTTGAGGCCACAAGACACCTCAGCACTATGGAATTAAATTTCTAGAAAAAGTGTCCAAAGTCCTACTGATATTTCATTTTTCTGCAGCTTCACCAAATACCTTTCCTTTCTAATCACCCAAATGCATAAACAATAATCTCAGTAGTTTAAAATGTCAAATTATGTTCAATTCAATCACTAACTATTTTATCAGAAATTTTCACCACCTTCTTTTAACGGACAGTCTTCCATAACTTATTGCTTACTCTCAAGCCTCAGGAACTCTGAACTTTCTAGGCAGTTCAGCTACTTGACATATAGTTTCAGCTACTGCTCAGGCTCCAGTAAATTCTGCTAGCATGAAATCATTCCATACAGGGATCTTATCATGTTGATAGAGGAGGGACCTAGTTTTAAGCATTAGAATGTTTTGCTTCTCAAAAAAAAGAGCAATCCGTATCTTGGTATTTGCAAATTATCATCCCTGATTGTAACGCCTATAAGAAAGGACTTCTCTCTCTTAAACAACTCTTAATGCTTCACTTCCGTACTCAGATGTGATGTACTACCTGGATTATTAGTGTAGCAAAATACTGAATGATACTTAATAAAAACTGAAAATGGATTATATTAATTACTTACATTTTTTACGTCGTTTTCATGGTGAAAAATATATTCAAACAATGCCTGTCAGAAGAATATTTAAAACATTGTCATATCTGAAGATAAAATTGATAATATTATTTTAGAGGAATACAGAATCTTGATTATATTAGGCAGAAATTAATTCTTTATGAAAGCAATCACATTCACACATCACAATTGCTGACATTTACATTTAATTAAGACTTGAATAGACAAAAACTATAGATGTGCTACATTGTCATGACAGGAAAGCATTTTAATTCTTAACTTGTTGCAAGAGTTTAGTGGAATTATCTCTTTTCTTTGGTCCTTAAAGTCACTTAAAAAAAAAAGGCAGCTATAATTTGAAAGTGAATATAGATTTGAAAACCTGATACCATTTTCATGACTTTTTAACTGTAAAATCAGCAAGTGATCTAACAAATACTTTTTGCAACGTATAGTTAGGTGCTTATGTAGTGCAAAATCTACTTAAATTAAACATAGGTTTATTAAGAATGTAAGCTGAGCAAATTTTGCCTTAGGGAAAAACCCTACAGAATTTTGGGATTTGTAAAGGAAAAACTTCTTTTTTATTTGTAAATGATAAATGCTAACAATATTGCACTTGTGAAACTCAAACACACCATCAGAATACCAAAGCTTAAAGAAGATACATGCATCAGCTGTGCTGTAGTAACTGCTCATAAGCCCACGACAATTGCACGGCAATATAACTGCATCTTTGTTTACTCCTGCATAAAGCTAAGCGAGTCATACTACCTTGTAGCTGTTCTGCACTAGAATATAGAAGAGTATATAGGTAATGGGGGTGGTATTTTAAGTGAATAAAATGATGTTGAAAGACACTAGATAACTAAACGGAGGCTGGAAGCCTCTATTCCCAGAAATGTAGTATGGATGCTAGTAACACAAGTGAGTTGAACCTTGATCTTTTTCTGCATCTAAATCCCAGGTCTTAATTGCTTCAAAAGAACAGAATGTTTTTCTAAATTCTTATTATTCATTACAAAAAACTAAAAGATAATATTGCCCCATGAGGAAAGAAATAAAGAATGAGACAGCAGTCTTCTAAGGGCTTCCGTGACTCTTCTGCCAGCTTTTCTTAGACAAAATTCTTAAAAGATTTACCTTAAGGAAACTAGAGAATTACTAATGAATTGTCATGTCTGGTGAGGAAAGTAAACCACAACCTACTTTTCTTCTACTTTTGGTCAGAAAAGACTCTGAACAGATGAATAAAAGACATTAAAGAATTATAAATAAAAACACATTTATAGGGAGATTAGAATAGGTGGATAACAAAAGAATAGAAAATAAAGAAGTAGCGGAACATTCCCTCCTCTAGTTCAATACCAGGGAAGCATTCAGTAAAAGTGAGTACATTTCCTTGCATGGCTGGCACGATGAATTTACTGCTGTTATCTATAGGCTCTGACCTTCAAAAGGATTTAAATGACTGAACATTCACTTGGATAAAAATATCTAGAGTTGTCTTAATCTATTAAAAATCCACAAGCTAAAAAAGATAAAACTTCTTGTTTCATGCCATAAACCAGTTGCTAACTGAGGCTTTCTCTGGCAATAGGTGACACCTCATATGTCTACTATGGGGTTTCCTGCAATAGTCCTTAACATGGCTGATGCTAGTCAGAGAGAAGCCACATTGCTGTATACTTCAAAACACCACAAGACCTAGTCAAGCAATGAAAAGATAGATAATCTAACTTAAGAAAAGATGTGATGAGTATACTTTGCAAACACATAAGGAAGTACACAGGAGGAGTATATACCAACAGGAATACATAGGCTCATTATGTAAATTGAATAGTTTCAAGATTTATCATCTTTTCCCACCTGGGAGAGGTGACAGCCCAAAGAGTTTTAAAACTTTAATCAATGATTCTTAACAGAGAGTGCAGTCTGCAGTCTCACCTCCTGCTTTGGCTTTAGCCTTAACGCTGTCTTGTTTTAAAAAAAGTTATAAATCCATATAGCTCCAAATTTAAACTTAGATCTTACATTCTGTGTGAAATGTTAATGTCATAATGTATTAGCTTCACAATACTGACAAGTACACTTGCTGCCTATGGATGTTTCTATGACTGTTGCTTTACATTTTTTGGCTTAAGCCTCTTTTCATATGAAACCGAAAGAAGACAGAGCTACCCCATTGTCCCAGAAAATGCTAATTAAAAACCAAAATTGTTAAAAAAAGTACGTTTCTCATTCCTGAGAGCTGTTGCTGAGAATAAATATTTCATCTGAAAGCTAACCTACTACTTAAATAGTATATGGAGTTACCAAACACAATTAAAAGCTAGCTGTCTTCAAGCAGAAGAACTAAGCCTAGTTTCTTATGGATGTGTCTTGTGTTTCTTAATCCTACCCAAGTTTCTTACATTCTTCCTGTTTTACAGACTGTGATGGATTTAGAATAATGTGTGTGCTGGCTGATTGCTGGCAAGGACATAATTGGACAAAAGGCGTGCAGTTTTTTCAGAACTGATAAAGAACTGGCTCGTAACTGCCCTCAGATGATAGTTTGGAAGTCTTTCATTATCTCGCCAGGCTAGAATTTACTATATTTGATATCTATTCTTCTGCCTAATTTGGTTAAGATGCCAAGGGATGGAGATGTAAGGAGCAGGTGAAGAACACAGTGCAATCACACAAAACTTATTTCTGTTGAAAAACACATTGAAAAAATGCCCTACATCAGTCTAGATCAGGTTTTAAAAAGCAAAGGAATTTGCTAATAGTTTATGAAAAATTATTAACTGAAGTTTTGGACTGGAGGAGCTAATTTCCACCAGCAGATTATTAGGTACTGCTAGTCTTCTAACAGCGTTCACCACTACATTTCTCAAAATAGACTGAATACATATGGGTTCTTTCAACTCTAGATTGCAAGCCAAATACAGCTCCTGAGAGTGTGTCTGATAGTCATTTGACACCTTGTGCAAAATGAGTCATTGGTCTCAGCCCAACAGTTGTTTTTTGTGAACAAAGTATGCACAGAAAATATTTTCATCTATACAACTAACTGGTTGTGTTGGGGAAAGATTCAAGTGAAAGGCCACAGTGTGATAAATCATTACACAACTTTTAGGTCCCTTCCACTCAGAGCTGAAACCCGTAAGTTGGGCAGATAACCTGGGTAAACCTGTTCTATTGGCACATAGTCTCAGTTTCAATGGTTGTCAATCATAAGATCTTAACCGAAAATTAAAAAGAATTCTGAACAAAAAGATGAAATCTTTTTATATAAAAAGTGTTAACTCATGCCATAAAGTCAAAGGGAAAAATCCAAACGATTTGAACATTTTTAGGTCAGGATTGCCATCTATTTGTACACAAAACTGTGTTTCCAGACACTCAGGAGCGTTCTGCTGGTTTTTTTCCTCCTATTTGTTTTTTTTTAGTTGCCCTTCATCACTCCTATATGCACAGTTCAAAGTTATTTACCAATGGAATATTTTATTCTATACAAATGTTTTTCCTAGGTTATACTTTCAACATAACTTCTTCAAACATATTTTCAATTTCAAGTCTGGTAACCACTGTCAAAAGATAAATAACACTATTTTTCTGAACTTTACATCTACAACACAGTTCATCATTGTTTATATCTCCAATCCCATGTAGAGTTACATTAGAATGATGCCCAAAAATAAGAAAAAGATATCACAACATTAACCAAGATAGTTACATACCTTTGCCAGTTTGGGTTTTTGAGCATATTTTGGTAAATTCAGTCGAGACAGGTTTATGAAAGGGCCATCTGGATTTGTTAGCATTGAAGCCTGAAGGGGAGAATAAAGTTTTTAAGTGGGAAGATCCCCTACACTTTTCCTGAAAATTTTCAAAATATTAGTAGTATACAAAAAAAACCCACAAAGAAAGCATTTGTAGATGCATTGCTCTACTGTGCAGTACAGACTCTTCTTACTGAATTTCATCTTTCCTGAAAGCAAGGAATTTCTCCTACTCCCATACAGTCCCTGAAATGAAATAAAATGAATTACCTTCTGGAACTACCTTTTTCTTCCCTCTCTCTACTATTTTCATAATGTGCCTAAGCACGTAGCTTGGACTAACTATTAGATGGACTGAAGATACTTGGAATACGTAACAAAAAAAATCTTCAAGAAAGATTTAGGAAGATCAGTCCATACCTGCAATACTGACAAGATAAAACGTTTTGCCATTAATGTGATGTTAATCTGTATTACATATTCGTGCCAGTTGCAGTTTATTGATTTTGCCAATAGATCGGTATAAAACTAGTGTAGTTTATATTCCTAATCTTCTGAAGTGACAGTCACTGAAAGATTAGTAATTGTTTTGTAGTAAACTGAAAAACTTGGAAAAGGTTTCAACATACTTATGGTGAAATCATGTCATAGTCTTTTCATGGCCTTCAGTAAACAAATTGAGTCTCTCAGAATTTGTGAATTTGGAATTTATGTGAATCTTTGTGAACTTGTGAATTTATGCACATTTTTTATATAAACAGACTAGCAAACTAACAAGAAGTGACATTTTCAAACTCTACTTTGAAAACAATTTAAACAAAAAAACTAAAAACGCTCACCTCCTTCAAACTTGAGTATAGATGCAGCTTTTAAGTCAACTACAATGTCACTGTACCAGATACTATGACCAAGAAAGCCATTGTTCTGAGAACAGGGTCAAACAACTTACCGTTCCTAGCCTGACATATTTCCCAGAAGCACTAGTAATTGGACGAGCTGTGAGAGCTGTTCGAGGTGTTTTTATAGCCTGTTCCATAGTACTTGGCCGTCCACCTTGCGTGCTGGGTCTCACAAATCCTGTAATAGGTCTTCCTGATTGAGTTACTGGCCTGAAGATGTTAAGCACATTATCCTTATGTTGAGTGGCATTTATTGATAGAGAATTTAAACACTTATATCTGAAGCATTTCATTTTTAGAAGTTAAATTTAGGATTTACTTATTTGTAACTAGTCAGATTTAAAAAAAATAAACTATCACATACCTAACAGCTGGGCTGGGGCCTCCACCTTGGCTAGTTCCAGGGAGTTTCAAAGATGTTCCTGGTCCTATAAAATAAGAGAATTTCTCTCTTCACAATGAGATACTACACC
Source organism: Fulmarus glacialis (assembly GCF_000690835.1). NCBI lineage: Eukaryota > Metazoa > Chordata > Aves > Procellariiformes > Procellariidae > Fulmarus > Fulmarus glacialis. Next base: position 39,268 of record NW_009202194.1, read on the forward strand.
CTTGTCCAGGGGACTTAAAAAAATTACTGTGTCTTACAATAAACTGGAAATTTCTTTGTTCAAACTGAGAGGACATAGCACTAGACGAAGAAGACAAGAAACGAATATTGCACTGTACAACTGATAAATTGTCAGACTATTGCAAGAAATCTGCCACAATGAACATGGTTTTCTCACTTTTATCCTTCCCATTCTCTCCCTCATCCCACTGCAGGGGAGTGAGCGAGTGGCTATGTGGGGCTTAGCTGCCTACCAGGGCAATTCTCAGGGACATCTTAGGAGCAACAGATAGCATTTAAGTAAGAAAGGTTATTGGAACAATGAGATCATGCTAATTTGAAATGGTACATTTTCTATCTGGGATTAAAATAGCACCCAGACTTGAGTAAGTAAACCGAAACCTTCAGCTACAGGGCAGATGGAGAATGGCATCTCATGTCATTATACTCAGGTAGGACCCCACCCACAATTTAGGGCATAGTAAAGTTCGAACTCATCCATATCCAAAGGTCATCAATGAAAACACTGAATTGGCTTGAGCCCAGGTGGTGTAGGGTCCCCCTTTTCACATATTTCTGTTTTGACTGTGGATCATTAAGAATTACTTAGTTCCTGCACGTAGATTTTCCATCACCTTCACTGACTTTGATTATAGTCAGTTTTTCTAACCTCCTAAGTGAATGTTTAAGAGATGGTTTTAAAAACTTGGTTAAAAGCAAGATACGACATCTATACCTTCTGGTCTGTTCACTGCTTGTTACCACGTACAGAAAGAAATGAGATTTAAGTTGACACAGCCAGTTCTTGACGAATCACTATTATCCACTGACTTTCTAGATACTTATGAACTGCTTTTATTCCAAATGTTTCCAAGAACTAAAGTTACACTGATAGGTAGATAATTTCCTTCCTTCTTTTTTTCCCCAAGATAAACCCCAAGTTTGCCCTTTTTCAGTTTTCTCTCTCTCCTGCCCTCAAGCTGTAATTACCTCTGAGATACAAGTCCATTGTTTAAGCAAGTTTAGCAGACTTGTCCAAATTGGTAACTTCTAACTCTACCTAAATACCTTCTAGCTTTTTTAATCCATACTGATATCAAGCACCTCTGACTCCAATTATAGTAGCCACCTGGCTGCAGCTGTATTTAAAGTTAAATAATACAAAAAAAGGTATTAACCATGATCTCCTTGGTAAAACCAACTAAATATGTAAGTGATGTTGAAATAAGGACCAAAACTCAGGATTCTCTCTCTTCTGGCTGGCCGCACTTAGAATCTCCGTTGCTTACTTGCTCTGTATAGTCCTGTGAATCTTGAATTTTTTACTCCACAAGAAAAAGGGTGGACAGTCCACCCAGCAGAATTTCTAACATGATAACTAGGGCACTCTTCTGAGAAATGGAGAAAGTGGCTTTCAACTTTTCAGGCTAGCAGACAATGAACTAGACTTCCACTTTCTGAGCATTTTTTTTTGTCTAGCACAATAATATAAAAAAGGCAGGACACTAAAATTTCCAGACATGTTTTTTAATAACTATGATTTTTTTTGTGCTTTTGGTGTACTGGGAGAACGCTTACATGATTTAGTTCCCCTGATCTCACCCCAGGCAACTCAGTCCTTACTTTGAGAATCCCAACTGAACTGGCTATGAACAGGCATCAAGAGGCCACAGCAGTGCATGTGGCCACTAATAGCGACAGAATTTAAGAGTGTAATTTCAGCAGTTAGTGATAACTGCAGATGACTCCTTTAACTCCCTAGTTAATGAAATAGCTGTGATTATCCATAATGCCAGTTAGTATGAGTTTCTGAAAAATATGTTTTCAAGATAACACTTTTAAACAAGATTACAACCTTAGCTGATAAAATTGATTGTGTTAAGAGTCCAAAGGTAACCTACTGGGAATTTTCTGTAAAATGATGCTACAGGACATTTTTATTAATAAACAAGACTGACAGAAAATTAACACAGCAAAATTATAAAAATTTAAAAACTGGTGGAAGACAGATTTCATTATATATGTGTATAGAGGAACCACAGAAAAGTAGCCGTTTCCAGTGGACCCGATAAAATTTAGTAATTATTTAATAATGCAAGACTGAGAGCAAAATCATTATTTAGATAGTTTAATCTGGAAACTAAGATAAGGACAAATGCAGAATTGAAATGGACATGCAACTGATGCAAAAGAATTTGAACTGCTTAGTAAGCAAAGTACAGACAATATCAGCTGTAATATGGGAGGCATGACTTTTTAAGTCACATTTTTAAGTTTGTAAGCTGTAATTATAGTGGGGGAGGATATCCTGGAAGATTTGCCACAGTAAAAGACCCTGAGTCAAGACCAACTATGGCTAACACACTTTAACAGCAAAAGAAGGAGCCCAGACAGCAAGCACCCATTTTTATTAAATCGTGTGTAAAAGTGGAAGTGATCACAGAATCACAGAATGGTTGAGGTTGGAAGGGATCTCTGGAGGTCATCTGGTCCAACCAGGCTCAAGGAGGGCCACCTAAAGCCAGTTGCCCAGGACCCTGTCTAGACGATTTCTGAATATCTCTAAGGAGGGAGAATCCACAACCTCCCTGGGCAACGTGTGCCAGTGCTCAGTCACCCTCACAGTAAAAAAAAGTGTTTCCTGGTGTTCAGAGCCTCCTGTGTTTCAGTTTGTGCCCACTGCCTCTGGTCCTGTCACTGGGCACCACTGAAAAGAGACTGGCTCCATCCTCTTTGCACCCTCCCTAGTGATATTTGTGCTTACCTTTTATATAAAAGTGTAACAGAAAAACATTTAGATGTATAAAGAAAGCAAAATCAAGCTGTAGAAGAAAAATGTATTTTCTATGTGTCAGTGAACTGTTGTCTGGTTTGGTGACTACAGCTGAAAAAGCATACGGATAAATTAGAAAGGGTCAAGAAGAGAGTTTCAAGGCGAACTCAAAAATTAAAAGATGTATCTCAGAATGAGAAGATTATTTAACTTATCAAAGAAAAGATCACTGGATGACTTAATGACAGTTTTAACTATTTACTTTGGAAACAGACCTTTGAAAATAAAGACTTTATATCAGGCATAAAATGTACACAAAGAAGCAACAGCTGGAGCTATAGTTGATAATTCCCACTAAAGATATGGCATACACTGATAGAAGCTAGCAAATTTAATAATTTGCTAAAGACTGAAGGGGGTTCTTTCTGGAAAGTTCTTATACTTTCTGAAAAACTATATACTAGCTCAGGCACATCTAGTGGATTTGAAGCATGAACAGCAAAGTATCATCTCAATGATTTAGGAGCGCAGGCTGCGCTATCATAATGATTTTCTTTGGCTTTGAAATCTGTGACACGCTATCCAGAAAGTCACCTTTTTTTAGTTTAAATATAGTATGAATGTATTTTTCCAGAATGCCCTAATTCTCAATAATATTCATCAAATTATTTTTCTTGGCAGCTGGTGTCTACCACAGGGGACATAAAATCAAATAAAGGTCTAAATTATATGATTATGCTGTTTTAAGACAGATACATGTAATTAGATTATCATAATGTGTAAACACAATTTGAGTACTGCTTGACTGTTTTATGTGACCAAGCATGCAATGATAATTTTTAAAAATGTAATCAGATAGATATGCAATTGCCTAATCTATCCAGATGAGAAAAGCTTTTAATGCTTCAAATATTAGTTCTGATCTACGTCTAGTTCTTTCCTTGAATTCCTTGACATGGTAGGTGGTCGAGAGCCACATCTAATAAGATACATAAAAATTCCCATGTGGACTGTATTAGAGAAACAGAGCAAAATAGAAATAATGCCAAAAAGTGGACAACTACTAATTACTTCCCACTTAGAAGGGAACTGATGAAGCTGAAAAGAGCTGCATACAAGAAACAATGACAGGGTCAAATAACTGCCCTGGGAAGGGAGAGAGAAAGAAGTAGAGAAAAGCAGAAGAAAGAAAATCAGTTCAGAAAATGTTTGTGGGAAATGATACAAAAAGCTGATGTCAGATTTGGCCACACTGTTGCCTACAGCACAGGCATACGGATGGGATTCACAGTACATCAAGGGCATATATTTTTCTCTAGTTTCCCACAGTGCCTAAAGAATCCAGAAAGAAGTAAAAGAAATCAATGCACTGATGGAAAAGAGCTAGTGAGTAGACAGATGTAGAAGAAAAGCTGACAAAACACTGTTTGTCCGAACCCCCATTTGACAGGCCTATGCACTACATATGGTGTATCTCAGCATTGCCAAGCGACCAGAAAACAATCTAAAACTCTCTTTGTATCAAGAGCTGAAAGCCATATTAGGTCACCTCAGTATGTACTATTTTATGCTAGATGAGAATCCTGACTAAAAGAGCTCTTGTTGCTTCAATGTATTAAGTGAAAGTCATTCTTACGTGCGACTTGAGCAATGGCATTTTCATCTAGCATCATCTCTGCGATTCCTTCTTGATCCATATCGATTTCATCCACGTACACCATTTCTGTCAAAGCTCGTGTTTTCAGGCTCCAGGCAGCCTGAATAAGGATAAAATAAAAAGTAAAATATGTTCAAGACACCAAGTAAATAATCTAATCAGCAATTTTGCCATATTTTTATTATTATTCCCTTTACAGTTTTAGTAGGCTTGAATAAGGTATTGACTTAACAGCTAGGTATATCCATCAGTTGCCTGATGGAGGTGGAAAGGGGACCAAGACTTTAGACAACCCTTTTGGAGTTGAATAGCTATAGTCACTGAGTTTGGAGGACAGAATTTCATGCCTCAAGAAACGTTATGACTAATTTAGGTCACAGGCTACTGTCTGAGATCTTGTGCTTTTGAAGAAATCCCCAGCTACCAGTGCCATTCAAAACCCACCACTGGCAGACACCTTATTTAAATTGGGATGGGAGAGGAAGGTAAGTAAACCACTGTAATGCAAAGTAATGCCCTTCCCAGGCATCTGTAGAGAAAGAAGGAAGAGCTTTTAACCAGCAGTTAAAGATACAGTACATTACTATCCACAAGCGACAGTCTTTAGAAAGATAATCTAGAACTCTTTTGTTCAAAGCATCAGCTGTAAAAATTGTGTAAATGCATAGATTAAGCATCTCAGATTGTGAGATTACTGGAGTACTTGTTAGTGAACTGAACTGACAAATTACTACATTAAATGTCTTGGAGGATTATATGAGCAGTGTGGAAAGGTAAGCATAATCCTAGATTATGTGACAAGCTTTGTGTAGACTGTAGAGACACCAAATCAATGGGGAGAAGAAAAACCAGCTGCAGCCATACAGAAGTACCAATAAAATAAGTGTAGATCCAATCACTTTGATAACTTAATATGCCTGTAATGTACTAATAGAGCTGGCATGATAAAGGGAGCCACAAGACCAATCACTTGTCTTCCTTCAGATATTGAACAGATCATCATAAATTTTCCACAGTAAAAATCACTGCCGCAACAATCAGATTTGTTTCTTTTCTGACAGGGGGTACAGCAGTCTGATGGAAAAGCATGGTTAATATTTGCTAAGGAGACATTTCAAAATAGAAACAGACTGATGCTACTCTTAATAGAACTAAAGGTGAAACACATGGAAACATTTGCTCTTTAAATCAGAGGTAGGAGAAGATCTGGACCTCAGGCTTGTTTAATAATTTAAGCAATCATTTAATGGGACGCTTCTCATTCATTGTGTCTCAGACCATCCCATCCTCTACACTTCCTTCATATTTCTATGCAACTTTATAACTGTCTATCAAAAAAAAAGTATATCTAAAAATGTTGAAATATTTAACTCCCGTTTCTAAAAGTGTTTTCTTTTAACAGAAGTAAAGGAGGCATTTAGCCAGCCAGTTCAACTACAATTAGAAACCTTTGTTCAAGAAGAGAAAGGAACAGGGCAGGATGATTTGAATCTAGGCCAGACAGATCTAATCCAGATCTGCTTTATTATCTTTTAGTTTCTTCTTGTGTAGTAGGGTGACAACCTTTAATTAGCATTGAGATTTGCAGTTAGATGTTCAACACCCTTAACTGTTTTTCATTATTCTATATAAGTATTTAGTTTGTTGAATTTTTAACACCTTGACGGTACTCTGCTTTTTTCAAAGACATGTATGTCTGAAGTCAACATAACCATGTCTATATTGGGAATATGATGAAATCAGAGCTCTCAATATAGCCAAACACAGGCTAATTTCCTAGTAGGGATAAGAAAAGCTGCCCATAGTAATGACCTTTCCTGGGAATTGAAAGTAGCAACTTCTCCACACTAATTGCTAAAACTGGGGCCAGTTCTTAACATAGACATAAGTATATCATTGTGATTTTTCCAATAACAAACATGAGATAATTTGTTATTAAGAGAAACATGTCTCTTTGACTGTTATAAAAAATAGCTTCCTTAGGCTGCTCTTCCAGTCTTAAGTTCCTAGTCTGAGGCTTGACTGCCAACTAAAAATTCAAATATCACATATTATTGCTTAATCAAACATGAGTCTGTAGATTAGAGTATTGCCTGCAGCGACGTTTGTTGCAGGACTTCTGATCAAACCAGCAAGAGAGAGAAAAATGTCAAATTCGTTACTTAAACTATAGAAAGATGACCTTTACCTTGAGAGACAAGAAGACAATTCAAAATTCTTAACCACTAGTTACAAGACACATATGAAACAAAAGTATCAGTTCTATGCATGCACACAGTTATGCTGAATATCTGAAAAATCAAGGCGTGGGAAAAGGAATTAGAAATGTATACTGACACACAAATACAAAGGGAGATATAGGAAAAAAATTTTTTTTTTCAAAAGAATTGAATTAAATTTCTGACACCCTTTTCATTCATAAAAAATATTGCTACTTATTCATAAAAAGTCACATCTGACTTTATTAGAACTATGGCATATGGCTATTGTCTTACTTTTTAAAAGAAAACCTGAGAGATGTACATTTCTCTGTTAAAACAGACCCTTCCCAAGAAATTTTGATTGGTTTTTTTTTTGTTCATAAGGCAAAGGTGTCTTTTATCACATAAGACGTAAAACTCATGCAAGGTTCAAAGATTTTCTTAACAGTAATTTCAACTCTTGCTGACTTTCTATAGAGAATTTGACTGTGGGCTGTAGCCAAAAGATGCCACCACCTGCACATTACTATTCTTCCCATTGCAGTAATCTAGTGCTAATGTGAACAGAGTGAAAACTAATCAATTACTCTCAGTCTTCCACCACTTGTGCAAAGCATCATGGTGCAGCTTCAAGACTACCAGACTCTACACAAGGTAGGCAGTGGGAACGAGCTGTAGGATCAGGAAGGGCATGGGTAACAGTCCACCATTACACCGCATTAAATGAAACATGAAAGTGAGCCCTAAGAGCATAAACGTTGTTCTGTCTGTGAAATACACACTGGCTTTTTCCTAATCTCATCAGCAGATGAAGGTCAGTCAGTTCACAATAGATTCCATTTAGCTTTTAGAAGGCACTAAGCTACTGAACTGCTGAATAAACCTATAGGAAATATATGAGCGAAATAAACTTCTATCAAATATAAAAGCTGCCTATTTAAAATACCCCTTATCAAATGTACTGCCTTACCAATGATGAAAAACAAATTTACGCCGTTAAGGATTTAACAAAACAAGTATTATTCAGTGTATGAGAAATTCTTCCTAATGATTGTATCTAATAATTGTATTTATGAAAAGAATTTTACCTGAAACACGGTGTATTCAGAATCAGGCTCCTGAAAAAAGAGGAAACAGAAATTGAGGAATGGAAATGCCAAACAATAAAAAGAACAACAAAAAATGGAATTACACTCTGTGACCACCTCATTTTGCACAAACATTTTCTCTCTGACACATATATCCAAACTTCCATTTTATTACATTATCTCAACTTACACACATTATGTTTTACACAATGAAAGCAGATTTGCAGTAAGTACATTTTTCAGATACCTTTTGCTTTCTTGCTTCTGCTGGATCATGTTGGCCAGATCTTAGATTAACATTACAGAATTATTAAACTGAAAAATGGTACCTTTAAAAAAAAAAAAAAAAAAGAAAAACTTGAAAGATGTAAGCAATTTCTCAAAAGTTAACCAGATTATTAGGCCACAGGCTTTAGAATGCCTATGTAATAAAATTAATCTTTGTGCAATTTTGTTAGCTGCTGATGGTGATCACACTGATACCGCTGAAGTACATAAAAGAAATTTCTGCATACGTTGAATTTATTTTTGTACTTTTATGATGGAAATTATGTATTTATTGTATTCTGGACAGTAATGCTGTAAGTGGAATAAACGTCAAACTAATGGCTTATTGCACCATCCAATAAACAAAAGGAAAACTACCAGATGAAGGTTACTACAAGCCAAAAAGCAGGAACTTGCATCTGCTTGAAAACTTGAGGTAAAATTGAGTAAATACTAACAACAGGAAATGTAGGTTTATCATAATTTGTTGTGTAATTACCATGTTTATATAACATTTAAACTATCCTTCAGGGCTTCTGCTGCTCAACTCCAGCTCCCCAGGGACTGGGGAGGAATTTTTCCTCCCTAACGTATTACTTAGCTTTAGGGGGTAGATGTTACTTTCTCTAAATCACTATTAGTCTTTTGTAGAGTCAGATCATTTCTGCTCCTAGAGGAGTGGAAAATTTCTTACATATCTGGCCTTGTGTAATCTATCACAGTTAAGCTAGCTATATTAGATTGAATACAGAACCTTAGAGTCATTCCGACTAGAAAGGGACTTCAGTAGGTCTCTAGCCGAAAGCCCTGCTCAAAGCAAGGTCAGCTATGAGGTCAGTTGAGGTTGCTCAGAGCTTTGTCCAGTTGGGTCTTGAAAACTTCCACGGATGGAAACCGCATAATGCCCCTGTGCAATCTGTTTCACTGCCTGACTGTCCTTACAGAGAAATGTTTTTCCTTATATCAAGCCAAAGCCGCCTTCATTTCAATTTATGTTTGCTGGCTCTCACTCCATGCACCACCGTGAGGGGCCTAGCTCCATCTTCTTGATAACCTCCTTCTATGTATTAGAAGGCTGCTATTAGATCACACCCATGTCTCCTCCAAGCTGCCCAGCACACTGTTAGCTTCCTTTGCAGCCAGCACACACTGCTGGCTCGTGTTTCACCAAAAGAATGGCAAGGTCAAGCTCGCTCTTTTCCTCTGTAGTATAAGACATGGTCTACTTCTTTCAATTTGAGCATTTTTACTTAGTAAATTCCATGACAGCAGGAACCTGGAAGACTGGTGAAGCTCTTGCATCTTCCTTCTGTAGTGTACTGGAATCTCTGTGGCCTTTTAAGGATTGTTCAAACTTGTTCACCAGTGTTAGAATGCATAACACAGCTTATAACTTGAGTATTCTATGGAACTAAATGTAAATTGAGGGATTAATCTCAGCTGTCTGAGATGTACCTGGGCTTGGCTAAGGCACTGAAACTGCCTTTATATTTTAGATGTATGATTAAATGAACTCCAAGTTCTTTTAATATGTTGTTTTATTTATAGTACTCGTCTTCTAAAAAATAAACTGTTCTAACTTTCTAAATAATAAAGAAAAAGACACGGAGGTCTTTCAGCTTGCATTTTATTCACCCCATTGTGTCCGAGTGTTATAGCACATATGGTGTACTAGAAAATGGTTTAAGAGCAGTAGGTGATCTTCCATACCATATGTGCTACAGTAACTAATGAGAACAAGGTTAGGAATATTGTGTCAACACTAACTCAAAAATGCCTTGATGTTACAGATGTGTATCTTACTTTAGGCACTGTTCATTAGTTTAAAAAATAATTTAAAAATGAAACAAATTTGCTTATGTAGGGGCATTCACATTACTAAAAAATTCAGAAATTACATCCCTCATCACTTTGGAAAAAAGTAGAGTTAACCAATAATACCTACTAAAAACATTGCTCTCTCATAATGGTAGCTGATAGTATGCATTGTTCATACATTCTAATATATTGTTTCAGTTTTTGACTAGAAGTAAACTTAAGATTTTAAATAACCTTCAAGCAGGTGATAGAACCCTCCCATTAAACACAAGTCTGGAACAACAAAAACTAGCATTAAAATATAATATATTTTAACATGGGTGGATCCAGCAGTTGCTACTCAGGCAAGTAATCCACTGGAACTAGATTCCGAATAAAGATTTCTTTGAGAGGATTAACAAATAGCATTGCCCTGTAAGCTTGTATCTCAAAACAAAAGGTCAAATTTATTCTTCATTTACACATATAAAGCTCCTTTGAAATTAATAAGATTGTAAAAGCAATGAAGGAAGGATTTAACCCAGATCTCTAAATCCACTGAGGGCATTTTAAAATTAAAGTTAATGTATAAAGTCAGTTTATTTGAAGACCGAAAATACTTAGAAAAATTAAGTCTTCTGATGCTTATAGCCTAGAAGAGGGAATGAAACAAGATTACATACCTTATATTTTAATAAAGCTTCATTCTACAATTAATTTCAGGTGAGTATGATTTAATACATGCAGAATATTAAAATTAGTATATTCTGAAAATGCTCTTCAAATGATTAAGAGCAGAAACACAGAAAAAACATTACCCAGGAACAATGACTTCACTGTATGTATCATTAATTTTTATGCATAAACTTAATAATTACAGCCTCTTGAACCAATAACTGATTTCAGTTGAAGATGCTTTTTCAAATCAAGTTCCATGTACATAAACATATCCGTGATAACTTTATTATGACCTTACAAAAAACAGTATGCAAGTAACAGTAGCTGAAAGTTCACCGTGGGAGAAGAAAGGACGAATGAACAAAAGCAAATCCTCATAGTAGACGATTAATCAAGTTAAAGGCAGGACACCCACTGTATGTCTATTAATTACATTAGGCAATTTTTTTTTTAATTGTTAAACTACAGCAGGCCTCATACATGGGTGCTGGTTATTGCCTTGAATCTGACATATGGAACACAAAGAAGAGTAATCAGATTAGGTAACTAATCAGGATGATCAACAGAGACAACCCTGGACTGTATTTGCTCTAGGTCATGCTATTACTATAAACATAGAAGACAACGCCTGTTTGTTTACAATAGGAAATAATTAAACTGAACATCAGTGCTTTATGTGTTTGTATGCCTAAATGCTAGTCATAGAAAATATAGCTTGTATCTATCCTAAGATTGTTAGCATAGAAGTAAATTCCATCAATAAAATTTATATTCCTAATTCTTAAATGAAGAAATGCACAGGACAATTTATAGAAAAAAATATTTCAGTCTTGCATAAAGTCTAACTCAGTAGCAGCTAATTATTCTTCTATCAACACGTTCAGCACATTTTATTCATTAGGAATTCTTCAGGAAAACATAATGGATTTTAAAATGTTTTGATTTCACTGATGTGTTCTTTAAGAATTCAAGTTTATAATAGCATAGCATTTGATACTGCTACATAAGAAAATTCCTGATTCGCGCTCAGTTGGCTAAAAGGTCAACACCATACCTTAAAAACCTCCTAGGGCTTACTGCATCTGGTGACAGAGTTCAAAGAGAGTTCTACACCAATTAAGATAGCTTCTAAATTTGTGTACATGTAACTATGGGTTGGATCATCAGTAAACTTATTTTTGAGACCTTCAAATCATCTTTTACCATGTTCTTAAAGGAGAACTTCTTAAATATCATTATACTTGTGATAAAAACATATTCTGAATACTAAACTATATGTACAGGGAGTGGTAAATTAAGAGATATATCAAGATATACCAGTCAAGAAAATTTCTTATTACATTTGTAAGTGTGATTGGCAAAAATGCCTACTTTTAAAACTATTGTAGAAAGCTGATTTCAGCTGCCCATAGTTTTGTGACAGTGTTGCAGATGCAATGGAGCAGGAGCGGTGCTATCATTTAGCAGACCAGCTGACACCTGGGAAAAATGGACAGGCTTTCAGACAAGCAAGGTCATCTCTTTCAGGCATGAAAACACTTTCAGATTATGCACTGTTAGTCTCTTCCTTTACTTACTTATTGTTACATTACATGTCTTAGAAGGGAGAAGGCTAGTTGTCTGAGCATGAAAAAGTTCTGACCTGTAACAGTCACAGTTTAACTCAACCATTCCTGAGCATCTCTTTAAAGGATACCATCTCCTGTGGCTTGGTTTATACCATACCATAATGCATGCTGTTCAAAGAAGTGAACGGTTATTGTTCTTGTAAGATCCTTCTTTCCCTGGTTGCAGAGGTTGAGGCGCACACGCTTAGCAGAATATGGGACAAGAGGATGAGAACAGCCAGCACGGTGATCACAGCAGTTGAGTATTCCCTTGTGCTGCACAGCAGCTCACTTAATCCACACTTTCCGTAAGTGTTGTCATTTGTCTGTTTGATTTCCTGGTGCCCACATGACATATCTTGGGCCTGATTTGCAAAAGTGCTCCCATTAACGGTTTGACCATTAAATGTTTTAGAATTGCTATGTGTTTTTTAAGCATAATAAACCACACATATTGGGTTAGGTACCAAAAATGACACATACTTAATTTTAGATATTTCTCCAGGTTATACTAAAATACTACTAAAGTAATTCACACAGATGGATGACAGCACCATTTTCTGGTAGGTGGCTGAAGAAGACAGAAATAAAGTTCAGTCAAAATATTTAGGAACTACTGATTTCGTTAACACGCCACCTTCAAAAGTAACACAGACCTCAGGGATCAACAGCCAATCTGCCTGAGAATAGTCTTGGATTCTTAATTAATGTTAAAAAAAAAAAGTAATCATATCACTTTTCTAGTATTCACAACTACAGACTGATATGCTACCATTAGAATAAATACAGAATAATGTAAAATAGTATTAGACTAGGCAAGCCAGGAGACTTAAGTAATGTATGTCACTTATTTGAGTTCTAATTACCTCAGTGTTTAGCCTTGGAGTTTAGTATCTTTCAAAGGTTTTATAAAAACAACGGCTCTGTTAAATGCAAATTATACATGCTGCAATACATAAACATGATTTGCTTTTTCATTCTGTCATATTAAGTAGGTTCAAAATAGTTTCTAAGGTTTCAACTACATACAAAACACATTCTTTAGGCATGTTACTATTTCCTTTACTTTATGTCTGAAGTCTAGCAGGGCAAACGTGACAGATTGGTACCTGAAAGCAGCAAGTGTTAGAAAGTAATGAGCTGAAAGTGCAACAACATAGCTAGGGAAAAGACCTGCAAGGCTTTACAAATGAGAAGCAGAATAATGAAATACAGGCTTACGTGGACAGATAACCAGTAAATATTAAGATTTTGTGTTGATTACAGTAAAAAGTGTAAAATCTAAAACATCATGAGCACAGCTGACTGAAGAAGAGAAATGCCATTCCATGTTAAGTCTGCCACGAATGTTAAAGCTATATTTTAACTAGATAATTAGAAAATGTTTTACTTGAAGAGATTTCACGTGTAAGATTTTATATGTTGAGTTGGTTTGAATTTGGATCAAGTTGCAGGCTTGAAAGTTATTTAACCGATATTCTGGTTTCTCCAACCTGCTGTACCAAAATAAACAGATGGTATAAATAATGCTACACCTTCTCCTGTCAGGAGCTGTGCTCTTTGTCTGGACTAACAGAGGAATGATGGAAGAAAGCTTTGCAGCCATTAGATTATACACCATGAAGTACAGTATACTCCACGATCCTTCTGAAGAAACATGATGAATTGCCACTTAATAACCACCTCTCCGTTTATTTTATTTTTAAAAAACACCTCTAAACTGTTACTCCACTTACATAAAGTACTTATATAGAGTAAAATCCACTTGCTGGTGTCTGCAAACTTGCGATGTGCTTTACTCGAACATTGCTCTATGAAATCTCTTTTCAGAGAAAGACCGAAACATCATTCCATGCACTTTTAAAATGTTAAAGAGGAAGAATGACATTTTCGAAGCTAAACTATGTATATTTCTAAATATTTTTAGAAGTCATTAATTCCTGCTTAAAAAGAGCTTTTAATAAGGATTCCTCAAGATTATACGGGGCAAGAGCCAAACTAACCATATTTCAAGTTTGCCTCTACAGAAAGCAAAGACATTTCTCTTCCATCTAAACTTTCAGGTAGGTTTGAAATATGCTGCTGATGAACAGTACCTTTTTCACATAAAACTGTGAACAGGAATATAGTTCTGAAACGAACATACTAAAGTTATAAAGTTCTGTCCTTTGCAGACAACCACAACCCGGAAGTCTTTTCAAAACACTGATGAACTTGATCTTAAATTCAGACTTCATATAGGTCCTATTCTAAGAGCTTGTGATTTGATGTAGTACAGACACCATTCATATCCCCATCCTCCACTATTTCTCAAAGTATAATTATCTTAAATGTTTTCACTCTTTCATTCTTATAGAAGATGAAGCTTATGGGCTGGTGTGATCATTTCAAAGATTAAATTAAGTGATCAACTGTTTGTCCCAACTTTATATAGTATTTGGAAAAACTCTCATATTGCTGGTATGTAAGGTCCTGGTTCTCTAAGGAGAATGCGTAGCTTTATCTAAGAAAACAATTTCATTTATATACTTAAATGTTTGCAGCATGTGTGGTCAATATTTGAAAGAAAGAAGGAAAACCAAATGAGATCTACATCCTCTCATTGCTGTTTTGTTATTTTCCTCCTAAACATTTTTCCCCAGCCTTGTATACTTCTATTCCTTACCCCACTTCTGTCAGTTGCAGATGTCATCAAGAAGCTCCCCAGTGCTACTGGAAACAGCCCCACAGAAGTCTGGAGTTGCCAGGTGTAACAAAACAATTTTATACTTGAGCTTCAGCACACAGTAGAAATGCAGTTGTCTTTATACTTCCATGTTGAGATCATAGATTGGAAAACGTTTTACTAATTTAAAAATTTATAAATAGCAACAGAAGCATTATGATATTTACAACTCTTATTTACCGTTATTATCTGTACTGCCTCAAGAGTTTCCATCACGAATCAAGTGCTGTACCTCCATATGCAAAGATTACATGTATCACGACCCAACAGTGTAAATACACATAAATGATACAGGACTTGCACAGAACTAAGACTCAATCCCATTTACTGTTCAGGACCAGTTTTCCTGGAATGCCTTCTCTGCTAAAAATTTTTCTGCTGATGGCTCCTTGTTGGTGCCTTACAGTATATAACATAAACAAAAGCATCTTATAAATATCTATCCTAAACCAGTTTAAACAACTACTGTGCTTTACACTTACACAATTGTGTGACTGTGCAGCTTGCTATAAAGACTTTTCGTCTGTGATGAAAAGAACTGCCTTCAAGATTCTTAAAATATGTAGCTATAGGATGCTTTGAGAGACTTATTAATTTACTTTAAAGTATTTATGATGAAGATAAAGTCCATTCAATTACTGTTTTCCAAATATGGCAGTAAAAATGTTTACATGCATACAAATGTTAATCCAGCAACATTCTCAAATCCTTCTTTCTTACAGAAAGGTGAGAAAATATGTAGGTACTGAACAACACATGCCCAACATTTCCAGAGACCCTTTGCAGCTGCAGAAAGAGCAAAGAGGGAGGAATGGAAACGCCTTCTGTTCCATGGTAATGCTTGTACGTAAGCCGAGCTAAAATGGGTGCCTCTTAACTGTACGAGGTTTAGTCCATACAGCAACTGTGATAGCTGAACATCTGTGTAAAATCAACAGTAACATCCTTAGGCAAACCTGGTTTTTAGTCTTGGCTTTTCTCCCTTTAATTTCGCAAAATCTTGAGTGAGTTAAAATTCTTGTGGGGAGTCCTGGGACCCCACTACTGTCACGGTTTCATTCCCAGCAGCACAACGAACGTACCTGTTGCACTACCCCCCTCTCCTTTCTTGCCTGGGGCTGGGCGGGAGGGGTACTACCAGGGCGTCTCTGAGGAGGAGCCGGCAGCCCACACCCTCCAGTTTCAGGAGAGATTTAGGGAGCTCGGCGAGAAGGCGCTGCCTGGCCCTCCTCCTCCTCCTCGCGGAGCACGGCGCGGCCCAGCCCTCCCCGGCCCGCTAACGGGGTGTCACA